>NW_026939578.1:0-95274 GCF_032062105.1 Saccostrea cuccullata | reverse complement strand
ATTCTTCAAGTACTTATCTAAATTAAACCCCAAACTCCTAGGAAATTTTAGAAAAAATTGAAATCATAAAATTTGATATTTATCATATACAGTATATAAATCTAATGAAAAGTACTTTTCAATACTTAATACCACTACTCACCAAAGATAAGTTATAGCCAAGGCTTTTTGATATCATATACATCTACTTTTGTCAATTAAAGTGTAACTAGAAAATTTATGTACCTTGTCATTGTTCACTTGGACTGTCAAGTAAAAAGAAACATCCTAACTGTACATACAAGTATACTGAAGTTGATATGAAAAAAGGTGCTTGGATGGAATGATTTGAATAATCATTACATTAATTTATGGAGTAAATACAATGTTTTACCAGGGGTTGAACTTCAGTTTGTTGATTGTCAAATGAGGAATTTTTAGAGTATTTTATCAGCTTTCAAAAGTAACGATTAAAAAAAATTAAAAAAAATAAATAAGAACTGTCTGCGTAGTAAAAAGTATCGTAACAAGATGTGTTTGTGAAACACTGATGCTCCCGTATGGCAACATTGCGAAAGTTAAGCTTTCTCTAATGCTGATCAAATATATTGGGACCTTAATTGATGCCTTTTCAGAAGAAATACATCTGTGAAATAGAAAAAACCCTAGCACCACCTGTTCAAGGGTTATGACCAAGGTTAACATTTTTAAAGGCAGGACAAATTCTGAGTCAAGGTCAAAGTGTCAAGGTTGTTGGTTTCTAAAGAAAGGCCTTGTCTCAAAGATTATATATGATAATTATGAAAGCGCTGGCCCTTACTGATCAAAAGTTATGGCCAAAGTTAAAGTTTGTAAAAAGAAGGTCAAACTATAAGGTCAAGGTCAAAGTTGTTGATATCCAATGAAAATTATTCTCACAAGGAATACAGATTTGAAGTATGAAAGCCCTAGCCCTTACCGTTCAAAAGTAATTACCAAGGTTAAAATTCTTTTCTTAATAACGGAAATCTCCAAGGTCAAGGTCAAAATTCTTTATTTAAAATGGACTGTATGATTGTATATTGTTTTAACGTCCCTCTTGAGAATTTTTCACTGATATGGAGACGTCACCATATGCCGGTGAAGGGTTTCAAATTAAGAACTATACTCGGCACTCAGGGCCATGGAGCAGTGAGGGTTCTTCATCGTGCCAACCTACCGTGACATTGGACCTATGCTTTTAAGGTCATATCCGAAAGACCCGTGACTTTCACTTCTGATGCCGAGCACTTGGCGAAGGAGCAGTCGCTACCTATTTTTACGTCTTAGGTTTAACGCGGCGCCGGGAACGAGAATCGAACCCGGGCCTCCCGATCACGAAGTGAACGCTCTACCACTAGGCTACTGTGAACTGTATACTTAAAATGGAAGTTCTTGCCAAAAAGAAGTGATATTTGAAAAAGGAAATTCCTAGTGTCTACCGTTTGAAAATTAGGGCCAAAGTAAACGTTTGCAATTTTTGTAAAAGTGGGTCTAACACAAAGGTCAAGGTCAAAAGGTTTTTTGTTATCAAATGAGAGGTCTTGTCACAAGGATTAAATATGTGAAGTATGAAAGCCTTAATACTAACGCTTCAAAAATTATGGTCAAAGTTGTATTTTTAAAATAGGTAAAACTCCAAGGTCAAGATCAAAGGGTCAAACTTCTTGGTATCCTTTGAAGCGTCTTCTCACAAGAATGACATATGCAAAGTTTGAAAGCCCTAGCTCTTTCTGTTCAAAAGTAATAGCTAAGTAAAAGTTTTTTTTATAAGTTCAGAAATCTCTGAGGTCAAGGTCAAAAGGTCAAAACTGTTAGTATTCGATGAAAGGTCTTCTCACAAAGAATACACATGTATAAATACCCTGGTATTAACCGTTTAAAATATATGGCCAAAGTAAAAGTTCAAAATTTTTTATGTAAAAGTGGCAAAAGGTATTGGACATTCTTCTTGGGTTACTCAACATCTTTTTCATAAGAAAGAAAACCCAATATTAGAATAAAACCCAATAGGTAATGTTTACTTGTCCAATTCTTATTGGGTTACTTATACCCTTCATTAAAATTGTCAAATTTGTCTTGGATATTTATACTCTTGCATTTGATTGCAAACCCAATAAGTATGACATTTACCTTCCCTAGCTGAATTCAATTTTATCTGCATAAGCATACATAAGTCCAAAACATATTTAATACTTTAATTCTAACATTCCACTTCTCATTCAGTGTACACTTTACAATTGATAGGAAATATATAAGCATTTTGTGCCTAAACTATTTGGCTTTTAAAGAATTTTACAACCATGTTTGCAAAATTTAAATTTAAATATTGGAACTTGGAGCAAGTCATTACAGGTAGAGCAAGATGCTGAAAACCATATTGATAAATAGATCACACCCTTGATAAAACATTTGCCTTCAGTTGCTAAGATTGTGTTGTATTATATGGAAAATTTCTATAATCCTGTTTATTACAGATACATGTACAATGCATATTTTCCCTGTAATAATAAAAATACCTCTGAGATGTAAAAGAATGGATTTAATAGTCACCGATGTTAAAAGATATTACATGTATCTCATTAATCTGGTTTGGAAATCACAAACTTAGTTTTGAAGCTGATAAAACAGTGTCGCACCAGAAAACTCAGTTATAAGTACAATAAATGAATTCGTTGTATCAAAACTTTGAAGTAATTGATGCACTATGTCCAAATCTTTTCGACAAATCGGGATAAAGATATTAAATCAAATCATCAATGTTATAAGTCTTAGAGCAAGAGAAAAGTCATTACATGCCCAAATTTTACATGTAAGGCTTTGATCCTTTATTTCAATAAATGTCAAAATGGTTTTATTTTTGTTTCTCTTCCATACTTTTTTCTTCAGGGTCTCTCATGGCCTATACTGTATGATACCTCCATTGACCCTGCTCTTTTATATTGCCACATGTTTATCCAGTAGCAGTGGTTATGCTCAGGCAATCTTTGAAATATTCCTCATTTCATGCATCTCCTTCAAATCTGCCTCTGTCCTTTTTATTCATTCTGCAATTAGATAAAGGAATTTTTTTTGCCGTATAAAACATGTTTTCCTTGACTACAGTAAGATCACCCTTTATGTTGATCAAACCCAACCAAGAAGTAGAAGTATATTTCTTATTCAGAAACATGTATTGATAAACAGAATGGAAGAAAAAATAAATTCTATCAACTCTTTTTTGTTTCTTCTATGTCTAACTGCATCGTCATCCTACCCCCCATCTGCCATAATTTTATCAAAATGGAATCATCATTCAACACACAAAACGATGTTGCATATTAATTAGACAGTTTGTTAGTTTCTGATTGTTAAGAAGGAGATTTTAAAAAGATTTTACACCTATTCCTTGCAAATTTTAGACTTCAAATGTAACACTATCAGTACATTAGGGGTACATAATCTTCAAAAACATCTCTACACTTAATGATAAAGCTTTCACATTAGTATTGTTTTTAGCCCAATGGTTCTGCTAAAGAGGATTTAAAATTGACCCAAACCTTACTAACTGCTTTGAAATTATATTGACAGGGATAGAAACACACTTGACACTCCATCCCCCCTTCCTGGGGTATGCTTTGCACAAAATTTAATTAAAATTGACTAAGCTGGATAGAAGTTGAAAATATGAAAAATTACAGTCAAACAGAATATAAATAACTTTCACCACATCAGACATGAAGTAGTGATCCTTAAATAAAATACACCTACAAAGATGAAGCTATTCTATTCCTTTGAAGTGATATCTAGTATTGTTTCTTTTCCTGTATGCCACCTCTATCAGAACAAAATGTTATACACGTATTAACATAACCTATGAACGAATAGTACCACGGTATTTACTTTACAATTAATTAAGTTCTGGAACCAACCCTCAGATGCCCGTAAAACAAATGATTCAAAACTGGCAAAGGTAAAGTGCATCTGAAGAATATAAAATAAAATGATAGTACAAACAAGCAAACAGTGTGCATGAAAATGTTGGCAAACACTAGAAAAAATACTAAGGTACTTTCTCAAACTCAACATGAATACTAAAGAGGTTTTATGTAGCTGTATTGCACATACCAAAAGCTTTCCTGCTGTTAAAGTTTGGTTGCCTAGTAGTTATGTAGTATGTACAAGTTTTTCCCTCTATTTCTTCTAATTTAAGAAGCGAAAATGTCTAAAAATCAAATGGTTGGCATAAAGTATTCCTGATCATTTTACTGATTACTTACAATTGTCCTATTTCTGAGGGTCATCTTCTTATGAGTGTGTTCTCTGCAATGTTCACAATTGAAGTTCCTGTTTGACCTGTTACACATTGAAAATCCTCAATGAACATGATTATGGTTTTAATTTCCATTGCAATTATTGATTACTTTTAAAAAAAAAATCTAAACCAATTTATTGTAACATAATACTTAGGAAAATATTTATGAAATATCAATGGAAAAAAGGAATCATTATCTTCAGTTATCCTAAAATCACAAGTAAGCATTAATCATATAAATTCACATATGTAAACCCATTAGCTTTTTGTGCTATTAAATCATAGTCATCGCTGTGCAATAAAGGAAATCAAGTACTAATCCACAGCTTGGTGGCAATAAGGTTACTATCCCTGAGTAAAAAGTGACAAGCCCAAATATAGAGGCAAAAATTAAAAAGTAACATTGAAAAAAAGTTCATCGTGAAAAAAGTCAGGGTATTAACTACAGATGATTCTTTTTAAAATTAAAGTTTAATTTAATTTTCGCTAGTAAAATTTAATCATATATAAATTAATGATTTAAAAAAATAAAAAAAGATTTTAAATATTCCTTTTCTGGTCATTCACTAGTTCGTCTAATTAAAACGAAGCAAAAATCATTTTGTTTTCATCTTGAATCATTTAAAGCCATATATGGCGTATGTACAATGAAACTTATTAGACTGAAATTATAAAAACTTATTATTTGTATCATTAATTTTTATAAACGTGATAACGATAGAAATTTGCCGTTAATTACAAAATCTAAGTCGATTGCGTTATAAAGATATCAAAATTTAATTTGGATTATCGAAATTTTCTCCGACTTGGAAGAAAATACAAAAGATTTAAATAACAAATTACAGAGAAGATAAAATCGTATTATTAAATGAAACGAGGTGTTCTCTGTGCTCCGAATTGTATGAAAAGCTTTAATTTAAATGTATTAACTATATTTCTTTACTTAATTTTGTATTTTTCAAAAACATATTTTTTGATCAGTTACGCCATATATGGCTTTAAATAAAAAACGCGCAACATAATTGCATGACATTTATCATTGAGCTGATTGAGTAAATGTATATAATTTAATATAAATTAGATATCTGTGAGGCATATATGTACATGCAAATATTGCTATATTAAACAAAGGAAAGGGGGGAATTCAAATTAGGGGAAAAAAGATTGTTTTTAAGTAAATCAGTCTGGTAGTACTGCAAAATGGATGCAGTTGTGGAGATTTATGGATAATAGGAGCATGCTGTCTGGAATATTTCCATATAGGGAATTTAATCGCAAAAAGGAGTGAAAATACCTGTGGTGCTTTTCATGTATTACTGTCTTGTGTATTTTAAAATTCCTAATAGCCCAAGGGAATTCCTCAGTGCAGAAAACCACTAGCCCCATCCTCAAAAATGGAAGCCCCGGGTGTAGCGCGATGCTAATTACACACCCATCATGTGAAATAGTTATAGTAGCCCTATATCAAATTCAGTATTGTTTTAAATTAATTAAAACAAATGCCAAAAACAATAATTAAAAAAAAAAATTAAAATAAAGCAGACACTCAAAATCAAAGACAGAAAGAATCACTGTTTTGACTGAACGTTTGTTGTCAATTATCCCATTTATCATAATCTCAGCTCACTTTGCGATTGTTATACTGTCTACATGAACCGATAATTTACAGCTGATTTATGAACACACGATTGTTAAAATTTTCATTTCCCTTTCCAATATACATTGTCAGAACATACTTAGTTGGTTATGATATAAAATTAAATAATTAACATTTTCGATTTATTAAAGATTATCTAACAATATACGATCATTTATTAAATACTTCTCGCCTTCAAGCGAGTTAAAAAGACAGAGAAAATTCAAAATACATACAAGTGCAACTTAGGATTAATTGTTCCGATATATCTATTTTAATTTTGTACACAATTGTTTTCAAAATTACATTAAAATCAATTTTCCTTAAACAAGAACACAGCAATAGATAAATATTAATCGAATAAACTTACCTTTTCTCTTGTCAATCAGAAAATCTTGTCGACATTAAGTGTTTCTTAGTCGCCATATTTTTTTCCCCATGAAAACAAACGTTGTTATGATCAGGATCAACGGAAGTTGATTTTCGGAACTCTCGAGAATTTAGAGTTCCGAATGTAAAACTGAAACATAAAACACGGTGCGTCCGTGAAAGCAACTTTTTTGGACACTTTTTTGGACAAATCGTCGTGTCCAAGTTTTGTTCGGTACTAATCTGCAAATACCCAATTAGGGTGTTTTAAGCATATTCAGCGACACTTCTTATTGGGTATACCCAATAAGCAAAAAGTACCCAATAAGTACAATCTTGGCATGAAAAATACCCAATAAATGCACTCTCGTAAACACGGACGGACGGACAGACAGACGCAGAGGAAACCTATAGTATGGTAGGGGACTAATAAATGCGCCAAACTTACGCTTACTTAAGCAATATTATGAAAACGAAAAGAAATTTAATTGCATTTCCAGTTAGGAGACCCTACTTTGGGTACCAATATATTAAATTTGCATCTCAGAAAAGTTCAATCTGCACAATGTTGCCATACGGGGGCATCAGTGTTTCACAAACACATCTTGTTTTTTTTATCTGTTTTTGTAAACTCCACAATGATCGATCTTGTATTCTTGCATTTATTACATTGTCCCCATCCAGTGGGCGTTTTCTGTCTCCAACGTGAAAGAGTTTCGCTTTGTTAAGTAATTGCTATCTCAAGTATTGCGTTAAATTTAAAGGGGACATTAAACTTAAAGGGGACATACATTTGTATCCATATGAATGAATATTTATTCAAATTCGTATCATGAGAAGAAGAAAACACTGGCTATGGCCATTAGCTTGATAATTAGATATATCGAACACGTATTATCAATAATCAATACTTGATATCGCGATTACTTAACTTAGCGGAACTCTTTCGCGATGGAGGTAGGAAACGTCTGTTGGGTGGGGGCAAATGTGCTATTTAATATAACGCAAGATCGATCATTGTAGCATTTACAAGGACAGATAAGTAAAAAATCCTGGTGGAATACTTTGCTAAACAATCGCTGAACCAGCCTAATAAATTTTTGAGAGGAGCCAATCCTAAATTGTTACATTTTTAACGATATTTTTAATTAAGCGGACTCTTCTAGTTAAATTTTCATTGAAAATCGTCACATTTTAAAGCAGATAAAATATTCTAAAGTTTCCTTATATGACAATGTACTATTTGGAGTTCAATATCTGGCAAAACATTGTGATTTCGGCATTAAATTGTTGGAATCAGTTGATTGTCACTACTGTAAACAATATCATGTGCCCCAGAAATTTAGACCTTTCTCGACTCCCCTGCAAAAGAGCGGTAGTAAGTTAGATAACTGCGAGGTACTTATTGGTAGTCGCGATATTACGTATTGTCATTTGCCATTTATAGGTTAACATCATATAACACAGTAAGCCTGAAAAAAAAAGTGTTTGAGACATCTGTATTATACTGGAATATTTTACTGGAAAAAGACGTTAATGTTAATCTAGCAAGAAATCCTAATGGAAAACGCGACAAATTCAATTTTCCATTGTCAACCTTTCTTTACCTATCCAGCAATGTAAATTTTATCACCTGTTTATGTGGGTAAAACAACTCAGTTAATTCTATATACAAGAGCATGCTCTTCTTATGAACAGTTTCTTTAAAAAAGTAATTTATGACCCCCCCCCCCTTTCAAACAAATGAAGGGTATATAGGAATCACCTTTCTGTTTGTTTTTCCGTGCAAAACTCATTGAGAAACATTAGAATCTACAATTTTGAAAATGCTATGCAACGGACAATTTAGAAACATTTCCAAAAATTACCATCTAATAGAAATTGCAAAATTAAATACAAATTTAATTTCAGTTTTTTGTTTTCTTCGGTTCTTTTATTTATTTTTTATGAATAGGAAGTATAAACAAAAAGATATATTTTCATTAAATGACATTTTTATATATTCTTCCAGAAAATCTGAACACCATGGAAGTAGTGGAAGTGAAGGTATTATCAACAGAAAGGTCCAAATCTGCTTCATAGTAATCTTACAATTATGTTTCTCAGCTTTGTTAAACACTTTAGAATAGCATTAGACCTACTACGAGGAAAGGCACTGAATTGTTTTATAAAAAAATTTAACAGATCATATTTCTGTCCTTTCCTTTCTTAAATATATAGACCCTAACACTTCTGTAAATTTGTACATAGACAATTATAACAAAATGCAAATTATGAATTTAGCTTCTTCCTCAAAACATTTGTTTTATGTAAAAATCATTCAACCTGATAATTTTAAATGACTCACGTACCGGAAAATATCTTCATACATGTTAACTCTGCTTCATGCAATGCTTTTTTCATAACGGTGGGATATAGCTACCTATAGTGACGTTTTGAAAAAAAACTGATAGAACATAAGACAAATCATGCCTTTTCTCGTAGTAGGTTACATGTGAAAATAATTACAATGAGATTTGTATAATCCGACATGCACTTG
Source organism: Saccostrea cuccullata (assembly GCF_032062105.1). Lineage (NCBI taxonomy): Eukaryota > Metazoa > Mollusca > Bivalvia > Ostreida > Ostreidae > Saccostrea > Saccostrea cuccullata. The sequence goes on along the minus strand of NW_026939578.1, from coordinate 86,439 downwards.
GAGACCAATTATTTGTAGACAAAGACAGAGTGTCGGATTACACTGTGTAAAGAAACACTGCGTAAAAAAACAATTAAAATAAGAACAAAATGTATTAAAGTTAGCAACAGTTTGCATTAATTCTTCCACCTTTGCCTTCGTAAAAAGAAACTTTGTTTCGTTAGTTATGTGAACAATTCTTATTTTTCAACGTTAGAGGATCTATCTAGGATCCATTCCGGTCAAAGTGTCAATATGTTATATTTCAGCTATTTTCTTATTCATAATTAACAAGTTCAATTATATGTTTTAGAACTATAGAAAAATAGTGTATGCATGGACATCAATTTTATTTTTGCCTGAACAATTTTTTGACTGGTTCTTAGTGACAATTTTTTTTTTATTTCACACGCATATATTGTACATATGTAAACATTGATAATTTAAACACAATAAGGTTTGCACAATGAGTGATAGACACAATTACCCTTTAATATAATGTTTCACTATGAGTTCTAGAGATTACGAACAAAAATAATGCTTACTAGATGTTTGAGATATAGATAAATTATTAAGAAATCACAGTTATAAACTGTATGATATACGTCTGCATTTTACTATCATTTATTTTTAATGTTGAAGAGTATCAAATATTTCTATGTTACGTCGACATACTTCCAGTTTACTTGATATATGAACACGTATCACTGGGTGAAAAAACCAGTTTCCCATTGTGGGAAACCTTATGGAAACCATATGGAAACCTCAAGATTACATTATGTTTCCTTGTGGTTTCCGTGTGGGATACTGGGTTATCCCCCCTTGATTCTGTCCAACGGAAACACCCTACGCTCCGATTCCATTAGGTATCCTGAGGATTGGAATCCAGTGGAATCGCAAGGTTTCCCTTGCTTCCGTAAGTTTCCCGTATGGGAATCTTAAAGATTTTACTGGTTTCCGTGTCTCGGGATACCTAATGGAATCGGAACGTAGGGTGTTTCCGTGGATGGGAAACTAGTCTGGAATCTCAAGGATTCCATGTTTTGGAAACCACTTGGATACCATTAGGAAACCTGAATATTCCACTGGTTTCCGTGCCTCGGGATACCTTATGGAATCGGAGTATAGCAGTTTCCGTGGATGGGAAACTAGTTGGGAATCTCAAGGATTCCATGTTTTGGAAACCACTTGGATACCATATGGAAACCTGAAGATTCCACTGGCTTCCGTGCCTCGGGATACCTTATGGAATTGGAGCGTAGTAGTTTCCGTGGATGGGAAACTACTCAGGAATCTTAAAGATTCCGTGAATAGGAAACTGCTTGGATTCATATAGTAAACCTTGAGTTTCCATATGTTGGAAACCTAAGGGAATTGAAAGGTAGTAGTTTCCGTATCATGGAAACTTATCAGGAATCTTGGGGTTTCCCTTGATGGAATCTAAATGGATTTATTGGAATAATTATTTTTTTTCCTGATGAATTTTCTTTAAAATTCTCATACTGGAATTAGCTTATGAGAATCTTCAAGTTTCTCAGGTGGGGTACATTTGTTATTGAATATTGATGAGTGAACCTTGAGGATATAGTAAACAGCAAAACAAATTTCAAATAAGATGACATTTGTATTCTCAGTAATTATATCAATAATACTATCTATTTCAATTCACAACAAAGAAAAATTTAAGTTACTCAATTCAGTTACTTAAGTATTATGCGAACAAAATAAATCTATGAAAAAGTATAACAAATTTTAAAGATATATCAAAGCTATGTACAACATCAAAAAAATCATGGCTTGCTTTTAGTTACTATTATAAAAAATACATTTTATACATTAAAACCAAATTAGTGACTATTGACATTCAGGGACTCAATTAAGTTACTACAGTATTATAAAAAAAATAAATCTATGAAAAAGCCTAACAATTTTTACAGATATGTCAAAACATCAACACTACATCTGTCTGTAAAACATAAATACAAACATGGCCAGGTGCTTTAGCTACTATTATATAAATATTTTATACATGAAAACCAAATTAGTGACTATTGATATTTAGAATCAAGGTATCACATCGACTATCAAAAGATCAATATAAACGAAAAACAAAAATTTACTTTCATAATCATAGAATCAGATTCTTAGGGTATTGACTAAAGGTAACCTCTGAATTATACTGTATTCTACTGTTTGAACAGCTTAAGAGCTGTTAATAATCAAATTAAAAATGTGTTTGTGAAACACTGATGCCCCGAAATGACAGCTTATTGTGTGTGTTGTAGTTTCTCATTTTCAAGTCCAAGGTCAAGGTCAAAAATGTTGGTATCCAAAGAAAGGTTTTGTCACTTTCGAAATATGAAAGCCCTAGTACTTGCTTTTCAAAAGTTCTGTCCAAGGTTAAAATATTTTAAAAGTGAGTCCAACTCGAAGGTCAATGTCAAAAATATTTATACCTGTTGAAAGTCTTGTCAAATGGAATGCAAAAGTGAAAGCTCTAGCATCAACAATTTGAAAGTTGTGGCCAAGAATACAGTTTAAATTTTTTGTTAAAAGTGGTTGAAACTCAAAGGTCCATGTAAGGAGGTCAATAGGTCTGGTCACTAAGAATACATCTGTGAAATGTGAAAGCAGTCGCCCCATCCACTCAAAAGCTTAAGGCCTAGTTTACACTTTTGCAGACAGACAGACCAACAGTGCAAAAACTATATACCCTGAACTGTTATTACAGGTTCATTAAAAAAAAAAACAACTATCAATATTTACATCTGGAAATACACAACCACAGAATTAAAAAGTTCTTTTTCTTGTATCCTCTTGATAGCTGAAACCTCGTTTGACCTACAAGGAATAAAAAAAAAATAGTTAAAATTTAGCTGAAGTAATATTTTGGTGTTTATAATACATCCCATTCATTGAATAAGCTGTCCTTCTAGGGAAGTTAGGAAGAAAATGTTAAACTGAAAAGTTGTTCACTGAATCTTCTGAATATACAAATTACTTACAAAATTACATTCCCAAGAACCAACAAAATTTCACTAATCCATAAACATTGTCCGCCACGAATTAAAATGATTGTACAGTAATTCTTATCTCCATCAAAAAAACAAGTTTTCTGGTCATAAGGATGTGAGTTATTATAAAAACATCTGATATGTTAAATTTCCAAACTCAGATTCTCTCAGATTCAAAGATAAGATGTGATCCGCAAATTATTTAAGGATGTACAGGCATAATTTCCAAAAAGAGGTCACATTGTCTATTTTACCCTACTTTTGTTTGATGTTGCTCCTTTTCTTATAATGACAGTATACAACTGGTTAGACAAGGAGACCCTACACTGTCATAAAACTTATCAAAAGAAGGCCATAGAAAATGGTTCAATATAATCAGACTTCAGTATTTGCAAGCAAAAAATAACACATCCATGATATCTTTTTCAAATGGTATTGATCTTTTTGTTCACTTAAAAAGGGAAGTTAAATGAATTCATAAAAGTTTGACACAATACCAAGAAAGGTAAAAATAAATAAGTACCTGAGAAAATTAATTACCTCTATGAGGAGTAGTCCCTGGAAATGGCCCAAGCTGGACACTTCTCAGGAGGAGGTGTTGTTGTGTCCTCTCTACCATCCCTTACAAATACCAACTGGCATCTGGCAGATTCAGTCTTCAGGACCTTGTGTCTATATGCCTTGTCCAGTGCCTCTTTTCCCTTGCACAGTCTGGTTGATTCCTAGGAAAATGGGAGCCTGACCATCTTTGTTGAGTCTTCGTCATCAGTCTTCTCGGGTGAAGTTATGTCCAACCGAAGGTACTTCGTCAAGTTCTTTTTAGATGTTGGGGTCCATGACTCGTCTAGATAAGATGTTCCACAGCCTTCTTTCTTCTTTCCAGTTTCTGAGTGAAAAAGCGCATAGTTAATCATACAGACTTTTTAAAAACATATCTGTACAAGCATCAATGATAATGAACTATGTGACCTTAGTTTTGTAGAAATACCCACTGACACAAAATATCATAAATTTCAAAGAATATTTTATTCCTCTACAACCCTGCTATACATGATGAAAGAAGACTGTAAATTAACAAATATCTTTGACATGTAGGCAAATTAATTTAAAAATAAATCCCAAAAGATCACTTTTTCATATAGGTTTTTAGTAAATTAGACTTACTGAACGCTTTCTTTTGCTTTGTTTGACTGCTGTCCGTGAAGATCAGTCTTTCCATTCTCCCGTCTCCATTTCTCCTGTTTGTCATTAGTAATGGCATTGGCGAATGCCTTTAAAATATATAAAAACTCAAATATAACAAACTGTTCAATTTAGGTTTGAGTTAAACAAAGTTTGACTGCATGTATCAGATAACTGATGTATGTCAATCACGAAAATACACATTTATAATAATAAATATTTTGAAAAAAAGACTTGTATGAACTATTAAATAGTATACACTTATTCAACATGTTCAATGACTACTCGCCAGTCGGTAAAACAGTCAAACTGTTGTTCCTCGGTAGTGGGGAAGACCTGGGAAACTGTTGCCCTCGGCCTTCAGCCTCAGGCAACAGTTTCCCAGGTCTTCCTCACTTCCTCAGGACAACAGTTTGACTGTTTACCTTGTAGTCATTAAATAAGTGTATACTATTTCATAGTTCATACAAGTCTTTTTTCAAAATATTTATTGGCTGATACTGATGCAATAGCTTACCAGCAGAATATGATATTGCTCAGCTTATTGTTTGCCTGCACCACAGTTATGTAGAATGTGGCATCTGTTATAATCAATATATTATGCAGATATAAGAAGCATGTTTTTTTTTTTTGTAATTTTGACCTAATGACAGCCAAGTCTGTTCAGTTAGAACAGCTTCAGAATATTAACTTTGAGTGATTATATAACAATATAATTATAGCTAGCGCAGCGAGCTCTAAGGACAAAGACAGGGCGGAGAGAAAATTTGGACTACTGCACATTCATTCCATAGAATTTTTTTCCACAGTAATTTTGACCCACAATGCATCGCTTTGTAAACAAACACTAAAGCAAGGTTCTCGTGAGAATAACAACAAAAGTTAAATGAATAATAAACTTGTCTTGATTTAATTAATTTATCTGTTTATTGCAGAAAAATAGTCATAAGGCCATAATAAATAAATTGCTAGATTCTCATCCGAATTTTTTTAAAAATCGAGGCGGGCGGGCGGCTTTTATTTTATATTTTTTATTTTTTCAATTTTGCAGATTTTTTATTTACCTGGTCAATCGGTGTAATTTTATCTACAATACCCGAATAAAAGTCATAGTAAAGGTTCAATTATCTCTTACTTCACATCATCACCAATCTTTTTCAACCAATGACCCTTGTTTAAAATATATACGCATGTATTGCAGCAATTACCATCTTTTCAGCTGTCAAAATCATGTCGACTTTCGCGGGATTTAAAACGAAAGTAGAATGGTAGATGAATACCGATCCTGATCAGAATTAAGACGAAGAAAAACAGAAATTTAAAAAAATTGAGGCGGGGGTTTAAAATCGGGGCGGGTGGGGATGAGAATCTAGAAATATTTTTATCATGGCCTAAACTGATTGAAATTAGCCCTGTTCAGGCTTCGGTTTGGTGGGTGTTGCTAAAACGCGGAACGGAAAACGGAACGGAAAGCGGAACGGAACGGAAAACGGAATATATTATTTTGAATTAAATCACTTAAAATACACAGATTTTATCATAAACGGTATATCTTGTACACATTCAATCCCCCACTATTAAATATAAGTTGATTTTGTCACGCTCAGTCTCTTATTTACAAAAGTCGCTAACATAGCAGTCACATAGAATCGAATTTGAAAAAAAGGGGGGGGGGGGGGGGTAACGAACTTGAAAAGTATTTGACAAGCAAAAAACACAAAAAGAAGGCAATTATTTGATTCCGGGGGGGGGGGGGGGGGAGATAAAACACAAAATGAAAACAATTGTTTGATTCGGGAGGGGGGATAAGTTCCAACTCCCAACATTTTTCAGTACTAATTTTTGTACACTAACTTACTACATTTATTATATTCACAAAAAGGGTGAGAATGTGAACTTGAACGAACATTTCCGTAGTAAAAAGGTTATGACTGGGGGGGGGGGGGGGGGGGGGCAATATTTGATATCTACACTGTAAATGAACCATGGAAAGAAAAAAAAAATGTTTAAAAAAATTATTAAGATTACGTTTAGGGCAAACCTTTATGGCAAGCTCTTATACACACTGGTTGTTAAAATTTTATTAAAAAATAGAGTCCTTTTGTGGATAGACAAAGTTGTGGTAGATATAATGCAGACCCAGAATCTTTGCATTCATTGAAGTTAATTTTTTTTTATTTGCGCCACATATGTGTGCATGTTTGGGGGGGGGGGGGGGGGGGGGGGGGAGGCGTATATGAATGACCCCGTAAAAATGAGTTTGTTTTCCCGCTCAGCGGAAATGTCTTAGAATTTTTAATAGGTCTGCCCCCTTTTGTGTCCAAAATGTACATAAGGTTTAATAAATCAATTTTTAATGTGGCTGTGGGCCCCTACGCAGACCCGAAACTGCCACCCCCCTTTCATGACTCGCGAATTCGACACTGCGTGCATAATCTGAATAGCATAACTAGTTATTTTTGTCTTTTCAGACATTGACATTGGAAACAAATTGAAAGAGGGGGTGGGGTTCAGAAAAAAATTTTCAACATACAAAAAATTTGACAAGCAAATAAAGGGGGGATATGTCCTTTGCCTTAACACGAAAATCCTATTTCGTGTGTGTGTGTGTGTGGGGGGGGGGGGGTTCTTTCAGTAGCATTTTTCCACATAGGTGCTTGGTTACAGGATGGTGTATTTTGTGTATTATGTGTTTTTCTATGTGTGTCTGAATATTCTCATTAAAATAAAAATTAATAGATATTGATTAAAATCAAGTGTGAACCGAGTCACCCCCTGATTTTCAAGATGGCGAGTGACGCTCCTTTACTTTTTTATATACATTAAATATGACATTTTTTAAAACGTGCTAATTTCGGCGAATTTTTATTTTTATTTTAATGAGAGTATTCAGACACACATAGAAAAACACATAATACACAAAATACACCATCCTGTAACCAAGCGCCTATGTTTTTCCATGGAGGGTGTGTATGACTCATGAATATATAATAGTTTACAATTAATAACTATTACAAATGACTTTTACAACAAGAATTTTGCTCTTTTATCTGATTTATATTGAATCTATGTTATTTGTTTGACAAAAAATTTTCCGTTTTCCGTTCTGTTCCGCTTTCCGTTCCGCGTTTTAGCAACACCTCGGTTTGGTAAAGCAACATACAAACGACGCACCGAATGTCACATGCAGTTTGGCAAGTCCGATCTAAATGAAAACTGGACAAGTATCTGCGCTCGCCCTAAAGGTCATACCGTCAACATATTAGTCAAAATGTTGTTTATGTAAGGACCCATGTCAAGTGATATTGAGCTCAGAGAAAAAAAAAAGGAACATGACCTCTCACACATGGTTTCTATTTTCTTTCGCCACGGGTCAATATCACTTGACATAGGTCCTTATAACTTCATGTTGGCCTACACAGGTCAATAATTGTGAAATAACTGATAATTCAAGCTGATGATTCATTTGCATTACTTGATATATTATCAATATTAATTCACTAACATCTTCATCTCAGCAGGTCAGACATTAGAAAATTTTCTTTTGAACAGTAAAGTATTTCAATATACAAACTTATTCTCTTCAGATAAGTGGACGGGCTTTCGCCTACATCCACTTTTTAAATGCATGTTTTCCTCCATATCATTCTCATGCATATGATTAATGCTAAACTACAATCTATTTCAACTGTTCTGATGTATCCTTCATGAATAATCGAATAGTTGCGGTTGAAGACACTTTTCGTAAAATATTGATGCTTTTTCATAATTTTGAAACAAAAATAGCTCATCTATACCTTGTCTTAAGTCATAAGTTCCAAAAAATCAAAAGAGTTGGCTATCCGAGAACACATGAATTAAAACCGGATGTACTTCAGTCTGTATTTAACTACGAAACCGTGCTCGGTATAAATATTATCATCCGAATAAATAGAGGGGGTAAAAATTTAAAAAAATAAAAAATAAACTAGAGCCGAGTTCGTTGCAAAGCAACGAATAGGTGTTCCGTTGGAGCTACGGACTAGAAGACGTGACCTTGAGTCGAGGTCAAAAGCCACATACTAAAGATATACAAGTAAAAAACCTTGTAAGAGAAGCAACTTACAATGTTTTGCTAGGAAAAAGACTGTAAAGGAATACTAGTACGTGTGAACTTGATCTTTCTAATTGACCTTGTGCTAAGCAATAACTAACTCTCGTTAGAGCTAAAATTGAGATAAAAAGAGTTAGGTCAAGGTCAAAAGAAAGGCCAAGTTCAAAAATATTGATGCCATTAAATAGCTCTCATCAGTATGCATCAACATGTGAAGTTTGATAACACCATTTTGAATGGTATGTTTAAAACTGAGCTAAACACTAATTTAAGAAAAGTGAGGGATATACATGTACATGTATATAATGTCAAGTTTTAAAAAATGTTAACGCAATTGCATAACTCTAATTAATTTCTATCAGTATATAAAGATTGATAAAAATATCTTGGATAGTTTGTTTGAAACTGAGCTTTGAACTGAGCTAAAGGCAAAGTGTGACAGAAGGAGAGACGGAAGGACAGAAAGTAGGAAGGATGGAAGACGTCCGACAAACACCAAATGCCTTGGCCATATACATGGCAGGGCATTACATGTAATGTATGATTATTGGTTTACATAAAAATAGGTCGTAACTTTCAGTCTCGGAATTCAACGCCTAAACTACATGTATAAATGCATGTACAAAAACAAATCAACCGACTGACATTCTCTGCTTAGAAGGAAGACATTGTATTCATTTTAAGGGATGGGGTACTTATAGTGATGAGAGGAATTTAACAACCAGTCAGTCCATGAAACATTATTTTGGAATGTCTGTATACAGCTGCATGGCTTTTCTTAGAATGAAATTAGTATTTTTTGAAATATCTAAATAATTCTTTTATTGACGCCGTGATATATTTGATAGGCTGTATAATAGATGTTCGGATATAGTGCCGTTTGAAGGTCCAACACCTTTCTTTTAATATAACCAAAGGTTCTAGTGATCTTTTTTCCGTATAGTCGAAATGCACAGTGTGGGAGAAAGAAAAAAAACGTATGGTGTCGTTCAAAAACAAATTAATGAGTTGTGTTTTTCATCTATACAGATACTTTTTTTCTTCTGGTTTTCCTTTTTTTGTGAATTGCCGTTTATTTTGTTTACAAGCTTGTGTTCATACCTCTGTTCATACGCGCTACCAATGTGAGAGGAGAAAACAAGACGTCGTCAAGCAACAATGACTGACCAGATGGACGTTTGTATACATTGTAATCATTATACAACCAAATATCAGAGCGAATCGATAATTTAAGTACCTAGTTAAATACATAGGAATTCAATAATGAAAGAAAGAATTTAATTTATATTTTATGATAAATAGGCAATAACGAATTTTCTAATTTTGTAAAATCGTATTCTGAAAGCACTGGATGTATATGTTTAGCCGCTCTTCTATGTAAAAGTTCATACATATAAAACATGTAATTATTATCGGCTGCGGCAGCGGCCAATCTTTGTGTGATTGTGTTAGAGAGTGCACATGGGGAAATGAGACGTTTATTTTATTACTTCAATAAAATAATTCGTAAATTATAACAAGTAAAAATCATGCGTAAAATACAGGTAAATATCAGTATCTCGAACATGGGATATCTCGAATACCCTGCTTATGTCGAAGTCGATCGCAGGCCCCGGCCGTTTTCTCTATATATATGATTTATAAAACACCTGATATCTCGAACACGGTAATCTCGAATACCCCGCTTATGTCGAAGTATATTTAAAGTCCCAAGCCATATTTTACCTGGCTTTTCTCGAAGTGCAGTGAATTTTTCGGTCTACTGAACACACTTGGCGTCGTGACTTCACATATTCTTGCCAGTGGCTATTAATTAACACCTTCAAACCTGGGGAATCTTAATTAATCCAAAGCTCATGTTGGGTATCTGTGGCTGGGTAATTGGTATCACAGCTTGGGTGTTTGGTGTAGTCTACGACCGATAAAACTAACAACTTCGTATCAATTCAGAAAATAAAAACAGGCAGTATACCGATATTGCATTAAATAATATGCTTTGTATAATTAAAATCGTTAATTCATAAAACACAAAGAGTTTCCACGATAAACTTAAATTAAACAGTTAAGTTGCAGTGCGTAATGCACAGTGCAGTGATACATTACATTCATGTTTATCTGCGTATAAATAGATAACCTTGACCGCCATTTGCATTGCTAGTTTCGTAAACCACAGGAGTCTGAAGTTTTTATCGTCAAAAAAAAAAAAAAAAAAAAAATCCGGAAAAAAATTTTCCTACCCTTAACTAAAAAAACCCCAGGATGGCAACGTGTTTTGGGTAGACCCACCTAAACAAATAGATTTGGGCTTGGCCAGAAAAATCTCGCGACTAATTCAGTTTCCGGAGCGTTTTTGTTATTTATTTAATGTAAAAAATTCAATCTGCTTGACGACTACGGGCCGTTCCTAGCCCCTTTTCCACTTTGACAGCTCATCCTGGACTCCATGCCACTAAACCGGAAGAGAATCTCGCAGTGTATATTTGACGTTCATAAAAACTTGTTCAAATGAAATAAAATAAATAATTGTTCAACGTAATTTTATTCAGTTATTTTAAATATATTTAAGAGAACTTTAAAAAGTTATTTATTCTTTTTCTTACTTGTACGACGATGTGTACCAAGGACAGATAATTCAGTTTTTACAAGCGCCAAATTTAAATCACTGAAAAGCCATGTCGACAAAGAGCCAAACAGTTAGACTAAGCGCCCTTATTTTGTTTGAAAAATATATATCTTTTTATTGATCACGTATGGTAACATAAAATTGGACATGAAGTTTTACATGCATTTTTTTGGTTCTTTTCTTCAATTACGTCATATATTCACCTCGGAGTTCACTTCCGGTTTAGTGGCATGGAGTCCAGGATGAGCTGTCAAACTGGAAAAAAGGCCATGAACAGCCCGTAGTCGTCAAGCAGATTTGATTTCTTAACTTGAATAAATAGCACAAACACTCCGGATACTGAATTAGTTGCGAGATTTTTCCGACCAAGCCCAGATCTATTTGTTTAGGTGGGTCTCCCCAAAACACGTTGCCATCCTGGGGTTTTTTTAGTTAAGGGTAGGAAAATTTTTTTCCGGATTTTTTTTTTTTTTTTTTTGACGATAAAAACTTCAGACTCCTGTGCGTAAACTATCTGTTCCTCAGTAGTACTTCGTAATGTAATTCACGTAAGCTATTAATATTATTCAAATACACAGTTTAAATACTGATTATTTTTTAGCGCTCTACATAACATCTGAATTTCATTAAATAATGTTTTTAAAAAATTCGTCTTTTTCTTTTCTTACGGAGAAGGTTCTTTAACTATAACGCTAATGATACATCCCATTTGACCGCGTAAGCATGGCCTGGAAAATGTAAAATCGCTGTATATGCAATAAGGCATGTATATTAAATTGTATTACAATTATACGATAAGGAAAGAAACATTGTTTTTCTTAATATTTATTGTGAATATGCTTGAGTCTTTACCATAAAGACTACATGTTTGGTAATAAAGGATAGTGTTATGCATGAAGATACATACGGAAAAACGGCAAATTATTGATTCGACTTTGGAAAATAACTTTGGATATCTCGAACCCCCGGATATCTCGAAGTCATGTCCAGGTCCCCTCAACTTCGAGATACTGATATTTCACTGTATTTTAAAAACTTGTTTAAACTTAATAATAAATGTTGAAATATATTTCAATTTTATTGTCATTAATATCTCATGATCATCGATAATTTATGGTCATATAAAAAGAGTTTACTTCAGATACTCCCCAGCCTGAGAGTGTGTAAGATTTGAAAAGAAATCTCTTGATTTTCAGGATAAAGATGATGTTGTTAAAGTGCATGGTGAATAAAAAAATGAGGAGTTTTTCAACTTCTAGTAAAAATTGTTTTGAATTTGCTCTACATCTACAAATGACACAAAGATCATGAAGATTTTTTTCTTAATTTTGCACTGCGGTTTGCAGCATAGCCTGCTCTGCAGAAACCATGAGCATTATCACGTAATCAAGATCCAGGGTATCGAGGCTCGGACAGACCTACACCTTCATTTTGATGACAATAAAATCTTCTTATACATCAACGAACATGGTTTTTTTTTAACATCGATAGATCTATTTATGAGCAAATGCGGTAAAATTATTTTTTTTTTATTTTCCTTTGAAAACAGCCTGAAATAGAATTGAAAAACTATTTCAGCTTTGAATATCTAGACGTGCTTTCCTGCATGTGAAAGAAGTTTTTTGCTTTGCAGCCAATTTGATGCTTTGCATCAATTAAATTCGTACTGACATTGTACATGTACAGGCATGTAAAATATTCTGTTTATTGGACGAAATAGTATACCATTACACAACGGATTTTCAAATTGACATACCCCCTGCTGTCTGCGGACACGTGCTTGTAAATGAGGACTGGGCTACAACATTTTAGACACAATGCGACAAAGCTGGATGTAAACTGTTTATTACAAATACGTGAATAATAGTATATTTTAAAGTATTTTTTTAACGTTCAATGTTTATTGATATTCAAAAAAAAATAATGGAGAAACAATAGAGTAATGGTAAAAATAAAACGTACATAAAAGTACTTTACGTATCGCAAGACTTCCATCACTACTTTAAATTATAATATTTGCCGAAGCTCCTTTTCAATTACAATTTAAATAAAATACATTAACACGGAATAGAGAAATAATTTTTGCGTGAACAGGCCAAAGAAAGCGATCACAATTCAAAATGTTTTATGTACCAGTGTTTCGAATTACGATTAAATGAAAGATCGGTGAAGTATTCTTATTGATTCGATAAATTAAAAACATGATTTTTATAAATTGATAGGTCTTTGTACACAATGGATTTTAAACACGATCACAGACACTTGCATTGTGTACGACAGGTGGCTGGTACACTAGTGACCTCGATCGACAGCGTGGGATTCGGGTGTTGGATTACATAATTGTTACAAACATCTAGGCGATCTTGTAATGCCCCGCCGCTATCGAGGAAGGCGCGTTATATAATTGTAAACAAACAGGGTGAATGTTAAAGCCGTGCACTTAATGGCTGTGAATAGCATATGTGCTTTTTAGTTATGTTTTATTTTCTCACTATATTGTTTGTTTTTATGTGATAAGAAGAAAATATTATATTTTCTTCCCTTTTTAGTAGACTTGGTTTATACGATTTTAAAAAAAATGAAATAAAAGGGAAAGTTGTCAGTGAATAAACATGATAATTTGGAAGAAAAAAAGCACAAACACTTCAAGAACTTTATTCTGAAGAATATTAGAATCCAACGTAGCCATGTTTATTATTCATAATAAGCTTGCTTTGGTTACAGGCATGAGGAGCTCTCGTTTACGTGCTGAGTGAAAAGAATTACCTGTGCATATATAGGTCATGCACCAGCTCATTTAAAACAAGACTCGAACACAATAACAATTTCATGAGATCAGTAAGATGTTAAAGCACAACTTTATAATCGATAGTCATTTCGAAATATTTACCGTTTTTGAGTTATAAAGCAAAAAATTTCAAGGTCCCTTGATCCCTGATTATAGGGGCCAGCCCCTTTTGAATATTATAATATGAAAGCCCTTGCAATTATGCACAGCTTTTGTTCATTATGTCTTAACAAAATATTTTTAGTTTTCAAGATAAAAAGGAAAATATGTGTAAATTTTCGCTCTTTTAGGCGTTCTAATTTTTGACCCCTATAAAGCGCCATTGTGAATAAAGAAATCGAAAAACAAAAATCGATGTGCACAACTTCAATCCTTCTGTTACCTAAAATCAGTAAAAAATCTGCTCCAGCTTTTGTGGTCTCTGAGCCTTTATCCGGAAACGAAAGCCTATAAATTTTCGTTTAAAGGGGTATAACTCAAAACCGGAAGTGAATTTTTGAAATGTTAGATAGCACTCTGATAGAGTTTAATAATGTCTATAATGTCTGAAAATTTGAGCCAAATCCGGTGATAAATAAGTGAGATATGAGGCCTCAAAGTTGGCGTCTAGGAAGTAGAAGAAAAAAAAGAATAATAATCTTTACCAACAGAATCAGTAGAAGGTCTTCCGTTGGAAACGGAAGACCTTAATAATCTTAATCTTCAGAATCAGTAGAAGGACTTCCGTTGAAAACGGAAGACCTTAATAAGAAATTCCGCTTTGAAAGAACTCGTTTGTACACAGAGATAGAGATCTATTATATTGAGCATTCATTTTATTGAAAGGCGAAACGTCGCCGTTTTACAACATACAGCATGGAACCACATGTGCTTGAGGACAGGACCCCCCCTCCCCCTCTCAATACAGACCCCCGGGCCTGTTAGACTTTTTTCACATATATTATATATGGATGACACATTTGTGATATAATCTATCCTATCAATTGAGAAAATTTGCTTAAACTTACATTTTATAAAAATATCTACCCTCTCTATATATAAATTAACTGATTTTTATATAGAGAATGTAAGGTAGATTTAATAGAACGTTTGTTTTAGGTAATTTTTCGATTTGCTGGTATAGATCTTATCACAAATATGGCAATGAAAGATTTTTTATAAGAAAAAAATCGAAAAAGCCCAGGGGTCTATATTGAAGGGGGGGGGGGGGGTCCTGTCCTCAAGCACCTGTGCATGGAACAGATACATGTACGGTGCTTAATTTGAGGCTTACATTGTCTATTTATTGCATGGAAGTATATTAAGTATGTCATATCACTTAAATTTCCCTTTCATTTCTTGCAATATATGTACTAAAGTCTAAGAATTTTAGATATCCAACTCAAAATGGCATCAGAACAAAAGTTGTCTCCGATAGAACTTGAAGATTTGTTGTTGCCATATATTACAATTATTTACTGTAAAAAAAAAATAACAAAAATATACGTACACCTAATCCTTGGTTGTTGTTCATTGCATTTATCACAATCTCAAAGACACTGGGTGGTGAAAACATCATTAACTTTTCACATTTACCACAGGTGCTTGAGGACAGGACCCCCCCCCCCCTCAATACAGACCCCCGGGCCTGTTAGACTTTTTTCACATATATTATATATGGATGACACATTTGTGATATAATCTATCCTATCAATTGAGAAAATTTGCTTAAACTTACATTTTATAAAAATATCTACCCTCTCTATATATAAATTAACTGATTTTTATATAGAGAATGTAAGGTAGATTTAATAGAACGTTTGTTTTAGGTAATTTTTCGATTTGCTGGTATAGATCTTATCACAAATATGGCAATGAAAGATTTTTTATAAGAAAAAAATCGAAAAAGCCCAGGGGTCTATATTGAAGGGGGGGGGGGTCCTGTCCTCAAGCACCTGTGCATGGAACAGATACATGTACGGTGCTTAATTTGAGGCTTACATTGTCTATTTATTGCATGGAAGTATATTAAGTATGTCATATCACTTAAATTTCCCTTTCATTTCTTGCAATATATGTACTAAAGTCTAAGAATTTTAGATATCCAACTCAAAATGGCATCAGAACAAAAGTTGTCTCCGATAGCACTTGAAGATTTGTTGTTGCCATATATTACAATTATTTACTGTAAAAAAAAATAACAAAAATATACGTACACCTAATCCTTGGTTGTTGTTCATTGCATTTATCACAATCTCAAAGACACTGGGTGGTGAAAACATCATTAACTTTTCACATTTACCACAGGTGCTTGAGGACAGGAACCCCCCCCCCCCCCCCTTCAATACAGACCCCCGGGCCTGTTAGACTTTTTTCACATATATTATATATGGATGATACATTTGTGATATAATCTATCCTATCAATTGAGAAAATTTGCTTAAACTAACATTTCATAAAAATATCTACCCTCTCTATAGTTGATTTTTATATAGAGAATGTAGGGTAGATTTAATAGAACGTTTGTTTTAGGTAATTTTTCGATTTGCTGGTATAGATCTTATCACAAATAAGGCAATGAAAGATTTTTTATAAGAAAAAATCGAAAAAGTCCAGGGTCTATATTGAAGGGGGGGTGGGGGGTCCTGTCCTCAAGCACCTGTGACATTTACCAGCTGCTTACACCTTCTTCTTCGTCCTTCTCAATCCTCGAAAAATGACTCCTCAGTAAACTGACCAATGAAATAAAGCGCCTGCAGAGCGATGCAGGATGGAAAAAAAACTGTTTGTACGTTCATTATGATTAAGTATGATTATGACATCTTATTTTGGAATTTAATGAAGTTTTTTCCTGTTCATATGGAATAAAAAGGGGGCTCCTAAATATTTTTGCCGATACGATGTGTAGGCCTAGTATATATATTTAGATAGAAAGCGTTTAAAAAAATATGCGTGTGCCACTTAGAGAAAAAAAAATGTTTCTGTCGTAACACCTCAAATTATTTGATTTTGGGATGGGGGTTTCGGGGCTTGGTTGTAGGTAGTGGCCGTCCTAGCTGAAAGTATATTCCCCCCACTCCCCGCTACTTTTAACCGTTGTAATTATGAATTTATAATGTCACATCAAAACGATGTATATATTTTAAATTGTGAACTTTCCACATGAATCCTAAAAGGCATGAAAATGAGCTACAATTGTGATGATTGAAAAGTTCGGTGTTTAAGGTCAAGATCTAGTAAATGAAAGGTGCCTACAGATTTATAAAACTGAGAAATAAATTCCTTTATTGATGTTTTACAACATTTACTTGGTCAAATAAGGTGTTTCGGGGCATAATTTGTAGGTAAACAAGATGAAAAACAGTGTCATTTTCAATGAAAAATTAAGAAAACCAGTCATGAATATGGGAGTTTTTCTCATATTCGACAAAGGAAATGTATCCAGATTGCCTACAGTCTCTCAGAAAACGGTAATTAGTATGTTCATGGCCTCTTCTTTAAATCAATATCAAATTTGATATAGGTATCCGGTTTATTTTTCATATGATTTCAAATTGAATGTCATGAAAATATCATATTTTGTACATAATTCTGCTAAAGTCGTAAAATACGGGAAAAAGAAAGTTGAAATTGATGGATCTAGCACCAAAAAAGAAGTGTCAAGTTATTTACTAGGTCTTGACCTTAAGGTCAAGATCTAGTAAATAACTTTAGCCTAATTTTTTGGTGCTAGGTCCATTATGACGTCATAATCAATTTCAACTTTCTTTTTCCCGTACTTTACGGCTTTAGCAGAATTATGAAGAAAAAAGGCATTTTCATGACATTCAATTTGAAATCGTATGAAAAGTAAACCGGATATCTATATTAAAATTTATATTAATTTAAAGAAGAGGCCAGCATGAACATGCTAATTACCGTTTTCTGAGAGAATGTAGGCAATCTGGATACATTTCCTTTGTTAAATATAAAAAAACTCCAATATTCATGACTGGTTTTCTTAATTTTTCATTGAAAATGGCAGTGTAAAATACAATTTTTCACCTTGTTTACCTACAAATTATGCCCCGAAACACCTTATTTGACCAAGCTAAAGTTGTAAAGCATCAATAAAGGAATTTATTTCTCAAATTTGATAAATCTGTAGGCATCTTTCATTTACTAGGTCTTGACCTTAACATGTTTAAAAATTAATTGCTAATTAAAAACGCTTTTAGTAGAAAGAATCAGCCTGATTGAGGTAAGGTAGAATAGGATACACTGGTGAAAATTAAGACAAAATACCATCAGATCTAAGTTTTTTCTTTTCTTGTTTGGATTAAAAAACTCATTGAACTCCCTCCTTTTTTGGTTTAAGATTTTGAGCCTGCTATCAATATATATTATTACTGGTGGAGGTGATTGCTGAATTGCTGAACTTTTCTCTATTTTCTATATTGTATTTGAAACATATTGGCCTTTAGTTAAATAAATTTCCCACATCATTTTAAGACGTAGTATTGTTTAATGTATCAGAATGTCAAAAACCTTCTTTTTTTTTTAAGGAGAGTTATCACAAGGTGGAACAAAACTAATATCTGATCAAAGGCAGGAAAAATTAACAGTATATTAGTATATTAATTCAGTATTTTAGTCGTGACGGGTATAATTGGGTCATTGGAAAGATTGTGTCAAAAGTCATATTCTGTCGATAGATGCTCGTTAATGTGAAGGGCTGTGAGTTTATGCACACAGCTTAAGCTGGTCCCGCCCTGTATCTCTTCTCATGTACTTTTTTTCGTTAAGGAAATTTGGTAAAGTATGCTAGAAAAAAAAATTCCCGGTAAATTTATTACCCAAACGGAAATTACTTTCCTACAGGCCTGTAGTTTGAGTCTAGTCAAATTTAAGAACACGCATATTTTTTTTAAAAGAGTAATTCACAGCATGTAGAAAAGAAATAAAGTAGTGGACAACGTAGATAAAGAAATGTTTGTAGTTGTAATAAAAACCTTCACATCTTTATATAAAGACATCAACAGAAAATGCACAGTAATACAATTACACACTTAATTCTTTTAATAGATTGCCTTACCATGCACTATACATCAAAAGCCGTTGTTCTTAAGGAAAACAAAATAATGTTAAATTTTATAGATTTTTCTTTAGTTACATGTAGAGCAATGGCCTTTGGAGGGGAAAATGGTTTTGTTAAATATACATGTACATTTATGACCTTTGTTTCATGCGAAAAGTGCAGACGTTTACTACACAGGGAGGATCTGAGAACATATTTAAATTCCAAAGAAATTTAAAAAAAAAACGTTTTCATATGAATATATTCCTGATATTTTAAACATTATTTTATAGATGTCTTTGTAGTTGGATTACAAATTTAACACAAAACATCAACAAGACTATTAATTATCGTTTTAATGTCTTTGAACTATAAAGTGATTATGATTTAATATAATTATATACGACGAGAATTTATATTTATTCTATACCTATAGAAAATTATTTAATTTTTAAACAGGATAATTTTATTCTAAATCAATAATGAACACTGAAATCGAAATTCGAAATAGTTTGTTCTTTCATTGAATTCTTAAAATAAATGTAGTTTTTTTTTTTTTTAATAAATTATGTTCTCTTGTATAACTTATGATTATTTACAATAATTTTTAACGACTATAAAAAAAACACAAATTATCAGTATCTTAATTTTAAACAAATTTGACTGTGTGTGTGTACATGCTTGACAACAGCCCATTGTTCCCTGTAGGTAGAAAACCCTCTCAAATCACATAGAATATACAAAAAATACACAGTGACAGTTGTCTCCTGTCTCCAGGTGTCTTCGCGACACGTGTCGCCACCTGATATGGCACGTGAGGACAGTTGCCCGTGGTTACACAGGCCGTACCAACGTTTTCAAATATGCTTAGAGGGGGGGAGGCTTCCCAATAAAAAAAAAATGACAAGCAAAACAATAATAATAATAAATAAACAAATAAATAAATAAATAAATAAATAAAAAATCACGAAAATAGTATCTTAAACAATATTTACTATAGCAAAATACTAGTATTATAATACTCAGACCCCCATCTCACTCAATGAATGATTTTTTTCTGACCAGTTTACATTGACTTCTATGCAACTATTGTACTAATTCTTACTCTTCTGTATTCTGTCTTTTAATCAGTAATCACAACTTCTCTCTGTACTGCACTTACTCTTTTCTATTCCAATTCACGCATTCTATACGAGTTTACCAAGACTCATGTGATAAATCCGATTTAAAATTGATTTGAGTTCACGGTCATGAAATATTAAATTTTATCACACCGAAATACACTTAAGTTATTTTAACTGTTTGAAGGGGGAGACCGAGTTAATTCTTTTAATACAGTATGTGTACACGTTTGAAAAAATTCTATGATCGGTAAAAAATGTGGTAACCTCAGAAAATATTTAACTTTTTGTAAAATAAAAAGTACATGTAGTTGGAAATTAGTATGAAATATAATTTCAAAGTATCCCTACCTGGGAAACATGGGAGAAACTACAGATTGTTGGTTTCCATGCCGGGAATCTATATGGAAACCACTGAGGCATGTTTCCATGGTTTTTCTATCTTGGGAAACTTATGGGAAACCACAGGTTGATTGTTTCCATGTCGGGAATCTACATGGAAACCACTGAGGCATGTTTCCACGGTTTCCTATCTTGGGAAACTTATGGGAAACCACAGGTTGATTGTTTCCAAGTCGGAAATCTATGTGGAAACCACTGTGTGGTTTCCATAAAATGGAAACTATACGGAAACTACTGATGTCACGATTCCCAAGTTTCCATCGGGTTTTCAAATTTGGGAAACCTGGCTTTTCATCCTGTGTATCGATCATTTCCCGAGGCTTTGAAAAATATTCACAATCAAGTTTTGTAATGACTCATAAAAACATGAATTTAAAAAAAAATCTACTCATATATAGTTTCTTGTATGAACATCACTTCGAATTCAGGTGCTTGATACTTATCCTTATACTTAAGTTATCAATATAGTAAATCAAAGTTTTCAAAGTGTCAAAGTTATCACTATAGTTAACTATAGTAAAAGAAAAACTATAGTATTTTTTGTTAGGGATTTCCCTTTTCTTCTTCAAATTAGAATTCTTTTTTTTTAATTTGATTTATAATTTGTTCAATTGCTTTAAATGTTCTTAAGGCAAGTGTAACATAGAGTTTTGAAGGCTATGTGCGTATGTCAGTTGTTTTTTTTTTTTTTTTTTTTTTTAAATGATTATTTTAATTTTAATCATGACGGATTAAATAATCTTGATTCTTAATTTTTCTTATAATTTGTCAGCAATCACGCTGTTGCAACTATTAGTATTTTCCGTATAAAAAGCATGCAGGCATCATCAATTCACAATGCATTTCAGTACTTTTACAAGTAGTTTGACAAAAATTTAGCTTCTACTCTGTATTGTTTATCAAAATATTCATGAAAATAAAAATATTGGATTCAAAAAATAATCATTTGTTGACTCATCCTTATAAAAAAAAGAAAATTATATATAAATATATATATATTAGTTTTAATATTTAAGAGCATACTACATAATGTAAAATCACATTTTACTATGGGGTCTAATTTTCGTGGTTTGAGTAAAAAAAATATTGGTTTGTGGGGATCTGAATTCTTCGTAAATGAAGAATTGTTGAATAGTTATGTATGTAGCATTTTACACTTCGTGGTGACCATGAAATCGTGCGTCTCTTCATACCTCGAAAACTACGAAAATTAAATCCCACGTAAATTTGTGATTTCACAGTAGGTTCTGCTACATAATTGCGGATTTCTTTTATGTTGATCCAAAAAGGGGAAAGGTTGATTATATTTCACCTTCAAACACAATTTGTACATCGTCCTGAAAACGTAGCATACTCAGTGAAATTGTATAGTAAGTGTGTTGCAATAGTAATTGTATACCCCTGGAAACATATTCATGTAAGTATAACTAGAATGCTCAATAGAAGAAAAGGCGAGTTAGTGGGTTTGGTGATGGTCAAAAAGTTGTTCAGGCTTATTACATGTATTTGTGATTTTGACAATTATAAATGATGATCTCAAGTTAAGAAGAGATATCATAACAGTATTATCTATTTTATTTAAATGCCTTTTTTGCATGCGTATACATGTAGATATTGATATGTTACAAGTAATAGGTGCATATGTATACATGTAGGTATTAATGTGTTAAAAGTGATGTGTTCTTTTCGGTAATGCAAGGAGTGTTTTAAGCGTTCTCAAGCAAATTTTCAGATTGAAATTTTTTGTCGTCTTTATGAATCTTACATTAATTGACAATTATTCTAATAGCAATATGTTAGATTGGTTCATTGTATCTTGGTTAATGTACCTAAATAATATAATATTTCTAAGAGGCTGCAGTTCTTCAATTATATCCTTACGTCGCAGGTTCGAATCCCACTATGGGACATGAAGGCCCGTCCTCCTAATGAGACCGCACCCCTTGTGTACCGGTTACAGCCGCTGTGCATTGAGTAAGTTCAAGCAAGCATATCAAACAATTTATGAGTAACAAATGTCTCGAATGTCTTTTTAAATTTTTCATAATTTTTTTTTTAAATAAAATTTTCTGTTTATTTAGTTCTTCTGAACTATAGGCAGAAAGTACTAACGCTTTGACCATTCGTGCAATGTGTGGTGCGCGTAAACTTTTTTTTAAATATGGGCCAAATCTCAGGAATCCCTTGACTCATTATTGTCAAATTTGTGACAAGTATCCTTGGCAAAATGGCATTTTTTTTTACAACTAAAACAAACGATATCCTTCAACAAAGAGTGATAATTAGGAAAATTGAATTTACTAGTCGCTAAAAAAATATACTTCTCAAGAACATTTTCAGATTTTCACCAAACAATCCCCAGGGTTGAATATATGTTTTAGGTATGATTATTCTTTTATGTTATTTAAGCAATTTTTTTGCAATTGTTCAATGGACAACGTAAAATCCGTAGGTAATATTTTATTTACTGATAAAATCCATTTTTCACTGTGAAAAAAGAACTTGATAAGCCTCTCACTGCATATTTTTGCATGAGATTTTACATTGATTACATCATACCGAAAAGTGCATTGCAATCACTGAACTGTCAATACCTTCCTGTGAGGAATAAAAGGAGAGGGAGGGGGGTGGGCAAAAAAATTGGCAATATCCATCTTATCCTATGGTTAATGTACTTCTATTATGAGAAGTCCCTGTAATAAACAATGACGAAAGAAATTTCCCTAAACTTGGAATGTACACTGAAGTAAATGTAAGGAATTTAGGAGTTATTCTATTGTAGTTTTTACACAACAAAACCCCATTTGGCCCCCTTAACCAGCCACAATAATGAATGCAATGGTGAGTTTTCATAAAGTTCAATACCCCTACACAGATTTAAACTTAAAATAACTATTTTTTATTAAAGATTCTCTTTTAATATTGTGTTTTGTCACAGTAAGCTATTCCATATGAAATAGGCCTGCCCCATTTTTTAAGCCTTAAAGCTAAGCCATCTAAAAAATGTTTTGGTTGCCGTCTCCCTACCGACTGACTTAAAATGGTCCGACTCATTTTTTCTTTTATTCCAGAACACTTTTTTTCGTTTAATTCCACTTATCCCGTAAACAAATGTGTTGAAATTTCCAGGAAAAAAAAAAGATTTTCCCATCTACCTACCGATCCAGTAATTTTACACTGATTCAAGAGAGAACAGACAAACAATACTTTAAAGATGGTTCTATATAAGGCGTATCTGTGCTACAAAAAAATACGAGATTAAATGTTTATAGATGATATTTGTTATTTACATTCAAATAAAAATTCAGATATCCCCACATTTTTATGGTAAAAATGATTTAAACTGTGTTTGGTATTTAAATTCTGAGTCGGAAAATAAATAGGATCTAGTTTTAAATTCTGATATTTATGAAACGTGATTGATTTAAATTATAGAATTTTCAGGAAAGTCTTATCTTTATATAATGTATCAAAACAAATAGAAAGATCCTTTTAACTATCGTCAGTCTTAACTTATAAAAAACAAGCCATATATGACTTAAATTTTACTGCAAAAAGGACTATTATAAAATCTTTAGTCTAATAATCTTTTCAATTACAAGTCGGTTTTAATTGGAATTCAAAGCTATATACATGTACATATAATATCACAATTTTTTTTTATAGAAAAACCTCGAGTATAAATATTTATTTAAATCATAACCACATAAAACATAATTATGTTGTAAATTGAATTAAATTAAATGTGAAATCCAGATCCTTGTGAGATATCTTTGCAAGAACA
The DNA here is from genome assembly GCF_032062105.1 of Saccostrea cuccullata. Taxonomy (NCBI): domain Eukaryota; kingdom Metazoa; phylum Mollusca; class Bivalvia; order Ostreida; family Ostreidae; genus Saccostrea; species Saccostrea cuccullata. Next base: position 62,418 of record NW_026939578.1, on the reverse strand, counting down.
ATACGGATTAAACAAAGTATCAAAATAATTATATAAGAAAAAAGGCGACATTTTTGTGTTTTAGTATAATTTAAAAAAAATCGATTTGCAAGGAAGAAAAATCGAACTCAGATGAGCGGAGTGGTCCTTGGACCTATCGATGAGTTTAGCAATTCTGTTATTTATATTCTTCCTCCTTTACATCAGATTTTATATCATATCGTCTATTTTTCCATGAAAAATTATCATTTGAACGGACGACTGGTGTATGCATAAAACATAGTTTTTTTTCTCGATTTGTTATTTGTCGATGGAACTTAACTTGAATTCCAAAGAAAATGATAAAAATAGTCCGTGTAAATAATATTATGTATTTTTAATAAATCTTAATCTGTTGATTATGAAGATATGTACAGGCAAAGGTGGAAAATTTAAATATAGTTTGACTATTTGTGTTCTGCAGTGTTTTTAAATATGTAACATTGTAGTAAGTCGAATATGGAATTTTAGTTTAAAATTTTTTTGTAACCTATTTCATGGCATTTTGTGTGTTATTGAGAATCGCATAATATAAAAGAAACATTTACATACTATTTACCATATATGTGTCAAAATTTTAAAATTTCAAATACGTTTGTATGCCATAGTTGTTTTAAGTCCCTTTTTAGCTTACGTGAGCCGAAGGCTCAAGTCAGCTTTTCTGATCACATTTTCTACGTCGTCTGTCCGTCTGTTCGTCTGTCTGTCTGTCTCTCCGTCTGTCCGTCCCTCTGTACACTTTTCACATTTTGGACTTCTTCTAAAGAACCACCGGGCCAATTTTAACCGAATTTTACCATCCTTGGGTGAGGGGGGGTGGGGTTAAAAGTTTTAAAATGAAGGACCAAGTCGCTTTTCAATGGGAGATAATCAAAAAATACAAATTAAGGGTGGATTCATTGAAAAATCTTCATCTCAAGAACCACTGGGCCAGGAAAGCTGAACTTATGTGGAAGTATCTTCGGGAAGTGTAGATTCTAAATTGTTAAAACCATGATGACACCCGGGGTTAGGGCAGGGCCACAATAGAGAATCCAATGTATACATTGAAATATAAAGGACAAATCTTTAAAAAATCTTCTTCTGAAGAATCACTGGGTCAGAAAACCTGAAACTTATTTAGAAGCATTTTTGGGAAGTGTAGATTCTAAATTGTTCAAATTAGACCCCTTGATATATGGCAGGGCCGCACTAGATTATCCATAATTCACATTGAAATATATAGGAAAAATATTTTAAAATCTTCTTCTGAAGAAGCATCAAGCCAGAAAATTTTAAACTTTTTGTGGAAGCATTCTTAGGTAGTTTAGATTCTAAATTGTTCATATCATGACCCTCAGGGTTAGGGCGGGGCCGCAAAAAGAAATCTTAAGAACCACTGTGCCAGAAAAGCTGAAACTTATGTGAAAGCATTCTGGGGTAGTGTAGATTCTAAATTGCTCAAATCATGATTCCAGGGGGTAGTGTGCGGCTGCAATAAGGAATCGAAGTCTTACATTGAAATATATAGGGAAAACCTTTTAAAATCTTCTTCTCAAGAACCAAAATGATTAAATGATTTGAAACACATGAAGTGTAATAAAAATGATACTTTCCACAATGTTTTACTAAAGAAGTCATTTTAATATCAAAACAATTAAGCAATATCTGCTATTTAGAATTCAGTCTATTCATGAATATTGATGAAGAAAGTGCGTAAACAGTAGGACTTTATTTAAGAAATAAGGTACCATTTTCAAACATCTATCGGGATACAAATACGGGTTGGTATCGAGATTAAATTCCATAAAGCCCGAAGGGCTTTATGATGAATTTAATCTCTTATCTTGTGAAAACGTATTCAAATTTTTATGGGTATCTTAACACTGACTGCATAACTATTTACTGTTTTTTTTATGATAATCTAATTGTAAATTTTATTCAATTTATTTTAATTTATATCTTACACATATGTATATATCCAGTTATACATGAATAATATAATTGCCAGTCATATATGTTAAAATATAAATTTAAATTATATCATCAGCTCATATATATACATATTTTCTTTCTTCTTAATTTGCCTTGTTATATAGAATTCTACTGAATTTATGCATGTATATATTAATATCTTTCAATGTTATGTAGCTAATATTTACTTGTACATGTATGACTTTGATCTTTGTATTGTGGAAAGGACTTATATAGGCAGTGCCTGCTGTCCAATCCTATTATGTTAATTCATAATAAAATATTGTTTAAATTAAATTAATTATACATGAATTTAAGCCTCATTTGCTGACAAAAAAGACGTGTTTGTACTAACAGTGCATTAAACACATAATTTAAAAAATTCTTCTTTTTCACCATTTTTATTTGTCATCGTACTTTTTGTTATTGATTCTTAACTGTTTCTTCTACCCCCCGCCCTCCCCCCAAAAAAAATTCTTTTTGCGAAATGATTGGAAGTTTCAATTAATCGTGATATATTTGTAAAAGAGAACAATAAAGGAGGTTGGATTCTGCCATCAAAGTAAATGAGAATTTTTTATCAAGTATATTTTTAGAATTTATACACATAGCTTTTAATTATTAAAAACCAAAACAAGAAATAGGGTCTATGTACTTGTACATGTGTTGGCGCTACAGAGCATTCCGTTTTGACCTTTTTGCATCCTTAATACCTTTTACTCATGAATCTTTTTTTTTAGATTCCTACAATATTTTTTTCAAATAAATTCTGGGAACAAATACTCTCTTATTTTATCTGAAATACTAGACACATTAAAATTTGTGACAACAAAGAAATTTTCAAATTACTCCGCATGTTCAATTATATGACATTTTTGTACTCAAATTCAATTTTTATAAATTATTTATATTCAACAATGTATATTTTTTAACATTCATCGGAAAAAACTGCTTAAAAATCTACAAAAAAGCAAGATTTATCAGGGACTATTTCTTGTGGTGGAAGGATATTCAGCAGAAATTTCTGCAAATTTGCACATTTGTTAAATTTGATGTCTTGAAACTTCAGCCTCACATACTTTTACTCGGAGAATATTCCCGTTTTGATTTTGCAGGAATATTTAATATAGGTCTTAATTTATATTTTTAGAACAAGTTTTACACCTTCCTCAACAAACTTTGCCAAGAAATGAATATATATTAAAGAAGTCAAGATAAAATTTACACCATTTTTTGCCTGAAAATCACATATTTTGACCTATATTTCAAAATTAACATCACTGACTCCAACTTTTTCTTTCATTATTTTAAACTACTCGATACTTGTGACTGATCAGCACTTAACTTCTAAAAAGCTTGATATACGAAAATATTTTATTGCCTATTTAGTTTTTTAATACCCCAAATATGTTATTTTTTAGTGCAAAAATGTCACACAATAATAAACGCGCATTAATTTGCATGATTTGTTCAATGACAAATATTATTCAAACTATTTTATGTAAAATAAGATTAAATTTATTAACGTAGTAACATCTGATAAAATAAAATTAGAGATAAAGTAATTAATCAAAGAGTTAAAATTTAAGTGCACAAAGGTCAACTTAATTGTACCATAGATCAGTAAGATGCACACTGACCCCCTATTTTCTCTGCGATTCTGAGTCAAACTATATGAGTACTTATCCAAAATATAATTCCCAAAAATTCTTGAAAAATAATCATTTGAAAGTAATGTCATTTTAAATACTAAATAAGTGCTTATTTTAAACTCAAAACAAGTCTTTGTGTCGTCATTTTCATATTATATTTGTTATATTTATCAAATATGATGATAGAATTCAAGACATTGTATTATATAGATAATTTGTTACCGTTATAAAAGGGTCCCCTGCACAAATAACACTGAGTAGGCTTTCCGTAAAAAAAAAAAAAGGAATCCCGGCCCAAATTAACATACATGTACCCCCAGTACATTTAATTTTTCGAAAGAGAAAAAAAATTATCGTTTTCTTCTTTAAAAGAAACCTTCCGCCACAAAATATAGTTCCTCACTGAAATATATTGTTATTATCATGGAGTTTGAACTAAATATAGACAGAAATTGACATTGTAGAATCTAAATTTATTGTAAGAATTAAAACATTATGCAGATTTTTTGAAATGTAGGTTAAGATAAAAATCTGCTCAAATGCTCAGGGAGAACCTTAAAAGCTACACGTAAATATGAGTTCAAAACCTCCTTAACGTAAAGTTTCAAAATATGTGACAAGAGATCATTGATAAAAATAAGGTACAGCAAACAAATTTTATTTTTAAAAATCCCATTCAAGAATTTCAATTTTTTTGAAAGAAGGGGGACTTGGAACAGTAAGTGCGACAGATCTTAAAGCAAGATTTGTGTCCCGACCTATATTAAGGGGAGACAGGACACATGTCACATGACTACAAAGACATATCACGTCATAATTGGTGATGATATACATGTTAAACGTTGTTAAAATCAACAGTTCTTGTGTATTTATATTCTAAATTCTAAAGTTGTTTTTTAAACATTTAATTTTAAAAATTATTATTAATAAAATTTTTAAAGATCTTGCCATCATTTAGATATTGTGAAGTTGCCCAATCCACACATTAGTTTCTCTTTACCTTGCAGTCTGACGTCAGTGACGTCATAGACGTAGTGTTTGAATTCTCAGTGCAGCGAGATCAAGTACACACACCCGTCATGATCAGTTTTATTTCATAAGAAACAGGTCACAGTCAATGTATCGTGATAAATTTCTAAAGCAGATTTTTAAAATTAATATTTTTTCGTGTCGAGTAGCAGAGATTCTCTCTAATTATATAACTTTGAATGTTTACATTTTCGTGTGACGTCACAATTGATTTCCCGCACTCGGAAAATACAAACGTGACGCGTTTTAATCATGCTTACGTCTAATTCAACGATGTCCTGTGCGATATTGAGGTTAGCTTTACCCTGTGATATTTATGCAGTAAATAATTACGATGCAGGACTGACGTTCAATCATAAATTAAGAAATATTTATTGACAAAATTTTTTCCAAAGGAGGTTTTTGTCGTTGAAGCTGCCTTGAAAAATGCAGAATTTATCCCACCCAAATACTATATAAAATTAAAACAATGGCTTTCAGATAATTTAAGCACTATGAATATTATGAAATATTTGAGTATATTTAAGGAATCACTGTCTAGTTTTGAGAGTATTCCAGGGCATCAACAATAGTGGGAAACATGGGATAATTTGCATAACGGGCGAAGCCCGTTATGCTAAAATTATCCCATGTTTCCCACTATTTTGATGTCCCTGGCATACTCTCAAAAACTAGACAGTGATTCCTTATATTTCCATTTCATTGTGAAATAAAATTGTAGATTTACACTTTAAAAATGTAGACATAGACTATAATCAAACGAGGACTTCCATGCCAATTTCAATAGTCCTCGCCCACTGACGTCAAACACATAGGCAGTCGCACGAGATTTACATGCATATTTGGCATCCTTAGCGTCAGACACAGAGACAGATGCGCACGAGATTTGCATGCGTATTAGGCTTCATTAGCTCCTGACCTATCGACCTGCCTAATTTACATTCCGGCAGAATTATCAAGAAATAAACTCCGAAAACTTTCAAAGAGTTGTCACAAAGAAAAAAATTAGAAATGGAAATATAGTGTTATCTATCATATTTATCGTTTGTGCGTAAAAATTCGCATTATGGACTTCGTTATGGGCCCGTAAACATGAAGTATCTAAACTCCATACAAACTCTAAACAGGGCGATATTTGTGGGGGCGATATCTTTTAAATAGGTCAAGAAACCCCATGACAGGACCGTTTTAAAATGTTAAGTAAATATTCAATTAGTAATATAAAAAATACGAAAAAAATTCATTGACAGGAATTTTTTGAGCTAAACGTCCTCTTCCTCCTTAAAATTATTCTAAATAATGTTTTCGTACTTATAAAAGATTTGGATTCTATATTTCTATGTAAACTATAATCATTTAAGATCCCATAATGAAATTTTAAATTTCTGAACTTAGCGAGGTGCTATATTTTGTGGCGGAAGGCTTTTAAGAATCAATTTTTGGAAGTATTTTAAGTATGGATTTTTACTTGCAGTCTGTACAGTCTGTACAGAGAGTAATTTTGTGCAGAGAAATGATATATGCTGGTCCTAAATTACACATTGAATTAAATGTCATGAAGTCTATCATCATATTTGGCGAATATATCTAATATATTGTGTATAGATAAAGAATAGCCCGATTTTAGCTAAAATTAAGCACTTTTGTAATAATATATGAAAATTAACATCAAAGACCCGAACTTTTTATTTCATTTTCTGAATACATCCTTTAGCCAGTCTGCTTGATATCAGAAAATGTCATTACTTTCAACTGATTTTAAATGTATTACTTTTTAGCTCACCTGAGCTGAAAGCTCAAGTGAGCTTTTCTGATCACATTTTGTCCGGCGTCCGTCTGTCCGTCCGTCTGTCTGTCCGTCCGTCTAGCTGTCTGTCTGTCCGTCTGTCTTTAAACTTTTCACATTTTCGACTTCATCTCAAGAATCGCTGGGACAATTTCAACCAAACTTGCCACAAAGTATCCTTGGGTGAAGGGGATTCAAGTTTGTTCAAATGAAGGGCCACGCCCTCATTCAAGGGGAGATAATTGGGAATTAATGAAAATTTGGTGGCATATTTTAAAAATCTTCTTCTCAAGAACCACAGTGCCATGAAAGATGAAACTTATGGGGAAACATCCTCAGGTAGTGTAGATTTAAGTTTGTTCAAATCATTACCCCCGGGGGTAGGGAGGGGCCAAAATGGCCGACCAAAGTTTTACCTAGAAATATATAGGAAAATTCTTTAAAAATCTTCTTCTCAAGAAATATATAGGAAAATTCTTTAAAAATCTTCTTCTCAAGAATGACAAAGCCATAATTCATCATATTTATATGGAAGCATGTTCAGATAGTGTAGATTCAAGTTTGTACAAATCATGACCCCCGGGGGTAGGGCGGGGCCAAAATGGCCGACCAAAGTTTTACATAGAAATATATAGGAAAATTCTTTTAAAATCTTCTTCTCAAGAATGACAAAGCCATAATTCATCATATTTAAATGAAAGCATGTTCAGGTAGTGTAGATTCAAATTTGTTCAAATTATGACCCCCGTGGGTAGGGAGGGGCCAAAATGGCCGACCAAAGTTTTACATAGAAATATATAGGAAAATTCTTTTAAAATCTTCTTCTCAGGAATGACAAAGCCATAATTCATCATATTTATATGGAAGCATGTTCAGGTAGTGTAGATTCGAGTTTGTTCAAATTATGACCCCCGGAGGTAGGGCGTGGCCAAAATGGCTGACCAAAGTTTTACTTAGAAATATATAGGAAATTCTTTAAAAATCTTCTTCTCAAGAATGACAAAGCCATAAATCATCATATTTATATGGAAGCATGTTCAGGTAGTGTAGATTCAAGTGTGTTCAAATTATGACCCCCGGGGGTAGGTTGGGGCCAAAATGACCGACCAAAGTTTAAAGATATATATAGGAAAATTCTTTAAAAATCATTTTCTAAAAAATAGCAAGTCCATGATTGGTCATGGGACTACTTTTGGATTTAAACTTTACAATAAAAAGCCATTTTCTACTTTTTCCTACCCTTAGTGATCAGGTGAGCGATGTGGCCCATGGGCCTCTTGTTTAATGTTAAGAACACCAGATTTTTGCGTGCAAATTATTGATGTTGGAAAGTAATTTGAAACATTTTGTTATTCTATTTTTTAAGTGACTGTTTGAAATTGAAAGGAAAGAATTGTGTTTGATACATTAATCCTTTGGATAAAGATACTTAAGGAAAAACTATGAAATATTGATTCATGTACCAGACGTAATTACAGTCCAAAAAGATCAAACTTATTGTTCCGTAGTGCTAAAAGAATCCCATTGAAGGCCCTAGTTCTCATTCGTGGTGCACCGTATTGGAATTTAATTGTGACGTCATGGAAAATTTAACAAGCGACAAAAAACAAATTAACACCAATTTGATGCGTTAATGACACCTTGAATTCATTTTATTTTTTCAACTATTCATTAAATCTTCTAAAATAACAATACTTGATAAAATAATGTCAAGTAATAGAAGAAAGTCATTCACCAAATACGACGTCACCAGTCTTGACATGACGCAGTACAGTTGATCCAGAGGAATAGATTTACTGTTTGGATAGTTATAAAAATGCTTAAATAAATCTGAAATAATCGCTATTGTTTAATCTTTTCATCAAACTAAAACAATATAATTTATCTTTTACAATGCATCTATATTATTAATTTATCTAGAAGTATTTGAGCTGCACAGGGACAAGGACTGTTAGAATATCTCTAGAACGTATTCGTGATTTACATCACAAGTCCAAGGCATAGGCTATTTTGTTGAGCTGAAATATGGAATATTAATTGCTTGTAAGGTGTATATTTTGAAAAGTGCTAGGAGCTGATTCTGGACTGCATATCATTATTTGTTTTTATAACAGAATTTAAGCGGAATAGAATTTTTTAGCTTTCGTACGCATTTTCGATAAAAATATTTTCAGTACTACCCAAGCAGCCAATACTAGCACCCAGCACTTTTTGAGAAGTGGAAGTAAACATATTTTATATGAAATATGTATCAATTATTTTCTTCAAAAACAAGTATATGCCTTTGTTTCATCATCATTTCCTACATTCAGCTTAACAATGGTATTTTATACTAGTCATGTGACGTACAGCTGATGCGTGCATGCGATATAACTGGTACTGTGTACGACCCAGCCCTATTCATTAAGGATGGGTATGTTACATTTTCTACATGTATCTAGTTACTTTGTTACAATATCTAAAAAAAAAGAGTTAATATTAAAACGATGCTAAGATCACATTTTCCATTTCGGTTATTAACATAGCTGAGTGGTATGGATTATTTTACAGTTCATAATCCGCCAAGCGGATTATAAAACAGCGTAAACTTACTCAAACCTGGTTATATTTGAATAATTTGGCCAAGAATTACAGCGTCTAATTTAATTTTGAAATCATCAAGCGACTGTTGTTTTAAAATTTTGTTGCTTTCTATTAGTTCAAATTTTTCGAACACTAAATAAAACCAATGTCGTTTATTTTAAAATAAAAATGGAAGCGATGGAAAGCGAAGGGGGTTAAAACTGAGGCATAGAACAAGCAGCCATGTTGTTTCATTTAGATCGAGTAACTGTCTGAAGTTAAACTTTTATTAATTGAATCTGGAGTTTTCCCATGATTCCCGAGCAGTGGAAATGAAATGACTGCATGGATACAGATGATTCACCTGATTATCAGTGGATGTGACCCATACCAAACAAGATTATACAAAAAAACTGCGTCACTTTCTTGAATACAAACAAAATGTCATTTAATATGAAATCACCTGAAGATATACCAAATCAACAAGTTTTCTGAGAAAAGTGTATTAGCAGTAATACATGTGTTGTAGCTATAATCCTCTAGCAAGAAATATACATTAATTTGGTACCCATTAGAAATTAAAAATGAAATTATACCAACAAAATATCATTGAAGCGGAACAAAACATAAATCTTATTGATACATGAACAAGTCAAACCAAAGCAAACTTAATATTTTAAGCGTTTCGGGAAAAAAGTTAAAGAATCCAAAATACTTTTTGAAAGCAGTTATTCCGATTATAATATAACTGAACTAGAATGAAATACAAAACATTGTCTGTTACTAATTATTTTCACTGAAATACTAAAAATTAACCTTTAAGTTAATATCTGCAAGCCTACATTAAAATGCGAAAAAAAGGACCTATGCATACTGATAGACAATTCGAGGGAAAGATTGATTGTGTATTCTTTTTTCCCCCGTTAGAGAACGTTTCACTCTTATCGAGATTTTAAATTGCTTTAAAAAATATTAGTTCCATTATTGTCATATGACTGTAATTTATAACATGTATGATATGGAAAAATTGAAATTATCGAAAGAATACATCTTATGTAAGACTTTCTTGCTTAAAAAAATCTTCGAATGGGCTTAATATCCCATGTCTTTTTAGCAGCATAATTGTTTTTTGTAATTATTATGATATTGTATCACTCTATACATGTTTTTCATTTTAAGCAAAATGTGGATCAGACAATTCGCTATTTAAAATCAAATTCAAGCACGAAAAATAGTCTTCGTAACAAAATCATACATTTATTTGATTTTTTTATTTTCAAACTGTTGTATTGAAAAAAGATTTTTTTTTTATTGCAATTAATCGATGCTTAAATTCCCACTTTTTTCTTATAAGATATATTTGTTCGTGTTTGAAAACTTTGATATTTGCAGATACTTAATATATAGTAAACAGTAATCAGTAATATAGACAAAGTCAGTAAAAACTATGTATTACATTTCTCCCCACTTCGCGAGGTTATATTTGTATTGTTTATCTTACGAATAAACACGTACTATAATGCAAAAAAAGTACAAGGTGTAGATACATGTAACAATAAAAAAGTATAAAAACTTCTTTGCTAACAATTATACAGTTTGCACCTTTTTTTTTATTCTTTTGGTTTAGAAATGGTATACATGTAGACATATATTATGTATACAATGTACATATGTTATACAGCATGCAGAAGGGACGTCTTTGCATAGGTTGAACTAATTCTAGGATTTTCAAACACTAAAGTTATAAGGTCAGTAGTCTAAAAATATTTTACACTTTGTCCGAGTGAACAATAAGTTCCATCTCTGATTCTGGAAACATTTTGACATCGTCCTTCTTTACGTCGTATTTTCGTCTACAGAAATGATCTGTGATAGCAGCGCAGATAAAATGGCTCTCAACATTCGAACCCGTTCTGAGGCGGTCACTATAGACAGAAAAATCAGACACAAAATGTCATAAACTACATAATTATGTATAAACACTTTTAATACAAAAAGGAACCCAATCGACTCGCAGCCTGAATAATTTATTACGAAACAACAATCTGCAATGCACTGTCTCAAATTTCAACTTATACATTTTTTATACAAATGTGGTGAAAATCAAATATTTAAATATACAAATGGTACAGTAACTGTTGTAAAAGAGTTACTTACAGAAACCACTCAACAGCAAACAAGATAGAAACCTCGTTTACCGGAACGTTAATGGCAGAAAGTACAACAACCACTATTACCATACTAGCGCTAGGCAATGCCGGTAAGGAAAGTGTAGAAAAAGCTGTCAAAATTCTACAATGATAATTAAAAAAAAAAACGCTTTATAGCATGAATATGAATCGATCATTGCTTACAAACCATATAATCATGAGAACTATACAGTTATTAAATAATGATACCCTGATTATGCTAAACTATGAAGTGAAATAGAACCGATATGAAAGTGCAACGCTTTTAGGTAATGCGTCATCTTTAGGTTCTTAAACCCCCTGCTTACCTTTTTAAAATGTTGTTAGAACCTTAATGATTTTGCAATAGAAATGGATTTTATAAGTAAAAAAACAAACAATTATATCATAGCTGAACAAAATTGGACAAAAAAGACACATCGATTTAGCAAATCTATTAAGGAATAAGAGACTTTTATGTCACCAGGGGTTATTAATGATTATCAATGAAGCTTAAAAGACATACCCAATTATTATGACATTTCCATAAGTCAAGGTATAGCCCGAAATTTGTGCAATGAACATAGAAGCAGCTGAAATAAACAGGGCACTGCCATCTGCATTTGCTGTACAACAAAGAGGTATGACAAAACGTGCGATCCGTTTATCCATTTTATTTACATTTTCACAAGCATGCAATAAGTCAGGCATTGCAAGGGTTCTGAAAAGAATTTTTTGTGAAAATTTAAAACAAAAGGTTTCCTTCCCAGGTAGTCAATATCATATTTTTTTTATAAATTCTAATCGAGATAAAAATCACGATTCCGCTTTGTCTCTGAATGATGTGGTATATTTTCCGAACACTATCAAAACCATAAAGTATTATGTGCTAATCAAACAACAAAGTATGAAGATTTGAATTAAAATAAACGGCAATGAGAGTACGTAAAATACATTGACTGAAACGTTATATGATTTCAAATTTATTGAAATGTACACTTACGATGATCCAAAGGAAAATCCCATCAGCCAGGCCCGTTTTACACTAAGGATACGTTTGTAGGGATTTTTGCGAAAGAAAGCAAAATATATGAGTGGAAGAAGAATGGCCTGGAGAATAACGATGCCCGAGGTGACTGTCAAAACGAAGTATCCCAGGCTTATAAACGTCTCAGTGATGTCACGGGTACCTGCTAAAGAGGCAGCTGTGAGACTCGCTACGCCTACCGGGGTCACCCTTGAAATAATTAAAAACAAACCCGCTATTATTTAAAAAAAAAACAATTTACTAGTCAAGTATTACCTTTTAAAAAATACAAGTGATTTTCATTAACATGTTTTACATGTATGTAACTTAAGGTTATTTTGAAGGAAAGCCAAATATGTAAATGTATGACAATTAATATTTCTTAAAGCACAAACAAAGGTTCATATCATACGTAGGGAAAATTTCTTATTCTCAAAGGACTGATTTAAATTTAAGGACATAAAAAATAAATTGACGTTGACAATTTTTTAGAAAAAATAGATATGTTAAATTTTTCTCATGTGTAATCTTTCGTCAAATCGTATATTTTTTTTATTCCACTCATTTTACACTACATTCAGCTTTAATACTTGTTTTCAAATTTAAGTATCCTGAACAAAAACAAATGGAAACGTATAAAATCAATTTATTTATGAAACACTAGCCTTTTTATCCAAATTAACTGAATATTATTGAAAAATTTATCATTTTCCTATGTATTTATGTCAAGTAGTGTGGAATATGATGTTTAAATATTTACCTTATTTATTACAAAACGGGTAACTTTAAATGAGACAAAAATGGTGACAGCTGTGGCATTTGTGTTTTAAAGTTCATATAAATCTTGACGAGCATTTTGCGTTAAAATGTATAACCCATTAACATATAAAAAGAGATAGTAAATGTGTTTTGTTTGTTTGTTTGTTTTTTTTTTTTTTTTTTTTTTTTTTTTTTTTTTTTTTTTTTTTTTTTAAATACCAGATAAACCATCTAAGAATTTGCAACACTATTTCAGCACTCATTGCAAAGAAGTCAATGAATGTTTTGGCCTTTTCTCTGAATCTCCCAGCAGCAATTCCAATCAACAGACAGGCTAATAACAACCCTAAGAAAAATACCATAAATAAATGTTAAAACACAATTGGATGTAATTTGCTATAAACAAAAAAAAGAATGAGTCTCAATTTTAGTTCTACATGTATGTATGCTGGTATTTGGAAACAAAAAAACAGATAAACAAGTTTAAATTAATTACATTATATTTACCGAGGATGTTCGGACCATCTGATTTTCCGACAATCTTCACCATTTCCAGTTTTTGATTTACATCTGCAGTGGTATTAGAAGAATTACTATGATTCTTTGAATTGCTCCAGATTATTTCAGACCTGAATTGTGTTTGTGTTTTGCGAAAAGTTGCCTCCACTAAGTTATCTGGTATGATATTTCTGTCAAATGATTTAAAAATAAATAGAAATGAACCTGTAATAATATACATTGTACATAATGAAGAATAAACTACTTAAACTTAATCAATTTACATGAGATACAAGGGGTTGCTGTAAATTTTCTAATCATTTACTAGTAGTCATAAATAAGCCTCGTACAAATCACGTTTAACATTTACAAAAATGATTTATAATCCATGAATACCTGAGTAAATCTGCTAATATATCTTGTGGCTGAATTTTGTTTACCATAGATCTATCTTCATGAGCAACATGGGCACTTCCTACAGATGAATGCATATTATTTAAAGTGAAATGATAGACAAACTAAGTATTTTTCAATCTCAACATAACAGATCTACATTTTATTAATACCATTCATAAGGAAAACCAATGTCTAAAAATGAATTAACGTTATTAAGAACATAAATGACCAGTTTCGTATTGTTTTAGAGATTCCAAACTTTAAAGCAGTACATGTATAAATTCAGAAACATGCATTTTTAAATTGGACAGAAAAATTTATTGAAAACGTCTTTAATTTCTCGTTTCAAATATTTCAGAATTCCAGATGTTGTGGTTTTAATTTCTCGGTAACTGATTTAACATTATTCTTAAGAGATAGCAAAATTATGGTCTATTCTTATAAACTAAGATAAAATCTAATAAACTTATAGAGAAAGTACTTATAAGTCGAGATTGTTATTTTTTCCCGGAAATAGGAGAATAAGACATGACAATGTAAAGATAAGTGATTGTTACTTTGACATATCAGCGATATTAATTGTGTTTTTATAAAATATTTTGATCGCGAATATAGTGAAATAAAACACTGCAATATATTTCATTTTTTGCAGGATTAGTTTTTTGAACTATGCAAGGTAAATTTCAGCTTGATAACTTTTTTTCAAAAAAAGGAAACTCTTTATGTACCTGGTTTAATAATATAAAAAAGTGTTATGGCAACCACACATCCCATCAAGTTTGTAAGTAGTATGTATGTGATGGATATAAGTCCTATCCTGCCGTTAGATTTTGGATCTAAAGAAGCTGTGCCTAGTAAAAAAAAAGTAGATTTCATAACAATTAAGTTCACTCACTTTTAATAAACAAATTTTTTAACGTACTAACCTATTTAAACGTACAGATCAGTTTTAAAACATTTTTTTTTAAATAATCATTTCATATACTTACATGTATAACGTAATGTATTATAAATCATTTGATTTCAAAATTATTTCTCAGTTTCTCAAAAAGAAAAATTCTCAAGATTAAAATCTCAAATTTAGAAAAAAATGTCAGCCAAAAAAAGCATTAATTATAAGAAGATTTGTTTCTTAAAAACTAATACTTCAAATTACGAGGAATAATACTTACTGTGTATAACGCTCGTTATTATGAGCGGGACTATCATCATTTTCAGTGACCGCATGAAAAGATCGCCTGGCATACCTTAAAGATATATTAGATTATATCAGTCATTTTGCATCGTACATGTACAGTTTTACATTTTTAAAATGCTACACTCTGGGAATGGCTAAGTCAATTTCTTATTCCGTCTAATAATACTTGAAATATGGGGTGCGTTTGTCAGAAAAGCAGTACTAAAGTTCACCGAAAAGAAAAGAAAAATATAAACCAATAATTACAATATTGTAAAAAAAAATAAAGATGAATGAACTAATACGAGGCAAAAGGAGATGAATACATTTTATAGCATAAAGAAGAAAGACACGACAAATTGATTATTCGTTTGTTGTTTATAGTCCCTCTTGAGAATCTCTCTCATATGGGACGCCACCATTTGCCAGTGGAGGGTATGAATTCTCGTTTATTTATAGGCATACATAAAATAAAAGCTGAATTTACTAAGAAAAAAACACACCTGCCGTTTATTTTAACTCCACAGCCACCAGAGTTTCCTCTTTTCATATATCAAACACTAAGTATTATATTGTCAATGCTGTATAGTTAATGTAAACGTACTTACCGATCCATTGTATAACATCTGTAGAAGGTTTAGCTTCACGAATTCCGAGTCCAATAATAAATCCGAGAACAACTGCAAGAAAAGTCAATACAAAGAGAAGTTGACCATGTAGGATTCGTCGAATGTTTTGAAAACAGGAGTTTCTCTTTCTTCCACCAGTTTTCATTTGGCTCTTCATCATAGGAAAAAAAAACAGATATTAAAGTGAAAATTTAAAAATATTTATGATTGAAGGGATTTTATTATTTTTATCATTTCGTCAATTCTAATTTATGAGGAGAATTAGAAAAATGAAACATGGAATTGAAAAATTTACTATTTACTATTTGATATCTCAAAGTGTAAATGAGATATACACTGTAGGTATTCTCATGTGATCTCTAAATCTTGATTTTTGTTTTCTTTTATCTAGAGGAAAATTTCAATGTTCAATAAATGTATGATTTATTTTACAAACATTCAAAAATGATATCGCTATAAGATATTATTAAGGATATATGATACAAACGAAAAATGGATGCCTGAATTGGCATACATTTTTTGGCCTAATTTCGTTGAAAATGATGCAAAAAATTAATTTCTAGAATATAAAGAAATTGTAAACCTTCTTTGATGTTAAAAACACTACCTCTCTGAATCCATCCTTATTCATCTATACAGATTTTCTTACTTCAAATCCCATTTGTATGAAATTTGAATAAAATTTGAAAAACAACGCGGTGAAACTTGTTCATTTTACTCATTTTACTCATTAAAACAACACTCAACTTGTTATTTTCAAATTTTTGGAGTAACGTTTGTTTGTACATGTATCATCTGCCCTTAAATGTTGATGAACTCACAATCTGAAATTGACGTCAATGTGTACATGTATGTGGCTAAGGATTGGTTGATTCAGTCGTATTTAAGTGAGGAATGGCAGTGAGGATTCCTGTAAAACTTGGTAATTTCTTTGCAGTTGCATATGATAATTTATAAAAGATTGTTCAAGACAAATAACTTTCAAGAAATTTAATCATAAATTATTTTGAGTGTTTTAGTGAAGTCGAGGGTAAGGTTGAAGACAAATAACTTGCAAGAAATTTAATCATTAATTATTTTGAGTGTTTTAGTGAAGTCGAGGGTAAGGTTGAAAATGGCATTATTCCTGGTACCCCTTATATTTGAGTTTTGGAAAGATGTGTCGTTAATTTAACGAATATGTTATCTAAGATCGCCAGTTTGCAGATAGAAAAAACAGGTTGAACATCTTTTCAATATTTTTTCATGAAATAAAATAAACTTTGGACTTTAAACATATCAGATATGATAAACAGAAGAGACCCTATTAATTCATCCATATTGAATAAATGACGCATCCGAGACAGAGGAGTCGTCGGTAACTGATGTCACAATATGCTGATTCTTGGCATTAGAAGAAAACAAAACGTTGAAAACTAAATTACATTAATAATTCTTGTAAAGTTAAGGTAAAGATATCTTTTATTTCATTTCACATTTTAGTTTCTACGTTATTAAAAAATTATTCATGCACCATCGGTTCAGGGGAGGAGGTAGTTCATTGGTTGAAACCATATAAATCACCTTTAAATATCCATCTAATGTTTGTATTAATAAAAAGCTTCATTCACGTTTTCTTTTACAAAGAAAACAAGTTAAAAATCAGTCAGCGTAAACGATAAAAGATGTATCTTTTATGTCGTTCAATTAAGAAGAACCAACAGAGGATGAAGATTAAAAGATAAGTGTTTTTTTTTTTTATTTATAATGAAATCGTATTGTGTAGAAAATAATGCATGGCTTCGAATTACTTTGCACTTGGAATCATTTGTTATGCATGATATAATTTCACCCAAATAATATTTGAAAATACTTGGTATATGATGTAAATTGCTTAATTTCTCCATTTTTTTATTCATATAAAGAAGTATATAAATTAAACAGTAAATTCGTGTAAAATAAAAAAAAAAAACAAGTCACTGTTGGTATCAATTTATACTCAAAGATAGCAGGAGAATTAAATATGCCAAAAAAGTAACTTATTTACGCCAAGAAAAAGGCCCCAAAAATATATGATATGTTGTTCAAAGGCCCTTCTCGAGAATATGTCACTAATATTGAGTCATCACTACATGCCGATGGAGAGCTGCAAATCTAGTCCTTTATTGGACATTTACGGCAAAAGAGCAATAATGAATCTTTTTTGTGCCAGCTCTTACTGCGACACGGGATCTCGGTTTATACAGTCTTATTCGAAGGACCGATCTCCACGTCCCACAGTAGGATTCGAACTCGCGACGTAAGGATCGACTCCTTACTTCGTGACTCTGGAACAGACACCCTGACCACTGCGCTACGCAGGCGTCCAAATAATTGATATGAGAACAGAATTTAGATTAACCTGCAATTTTGTTATGCGGTAGCATTGTGAATTTGCAGAATTACATGTTATTTCTAACAAAGTATGTCGTCTGAAGCCAGTAAGTGTAAAGAATCCGATTCATGTCTTTTTTCTTTTTCAAAATTTTCAGTATAAATACAGTAATGCCATGTATTTAAATAAACATTCAAAACCATTTCTCAGTTCATATGAAGTTTATGAAACAAGGTTATAGAATTTGTATATTTAGTTTTATCATCTTACCTTCATCATTATATTCGATAGAGATGTGTGTACACACGTCCTTATTTCAGAACAAATGTTCTAGGTTACAGGTATTTACAAAGATATTTTCAATGAAGCAGAAAATGCAAGGATAATTTATTTAAGCTGAGCCTTTAAAAAAGCTTCAATACTTTAAAGCATCCATTCAATGCATTTTAATGTTTCATTAAATATTGGTCAAGGATGTGTGAGAAATAAAGTTAGATTTGAAAACATCTCGATATTTTAACACCTTTTAATTTTTTTAAAAATGGTTTTACTCCGAATTCAGATGTGTTTGAAAGAAAGATGGAGTAAGACATAAGTCGCCAGCTTTATATTATTATGATACTAGAATATACTTATGAGGGTTAGGGGTTTAGGGTCCATACAGCAGTTACATGTACCATCTGTCTGTCAAATATAAATTCTTGTGATTTCTTACCCACTCATACATCAAATCTTTCTACAAAACGCCTTATGAAGTGTTTTTGTCCATTTAGAATGAAACTATCTTATCATGCTTAATAGCATAAGGCATTAATGACATTTTTGCATTCTTTTTGCATTCTTAAAAGAGATTAAAATCGTTCCTTTTTTAGTAGCTTACTTTACTTACGAAATTTAGTCCGAAAATCAACTACAAGAATTTCAGAGTTAGAGTAAAGAAAAATTATACTCTATTCATGGAGTTTAAGGACTATATCCATTATTTGTCAAGCAGGCAATGATAAAGTTCGTATAAGTAGCAAATGATACATAAATTAAAAAAAAATGTTACCGTCTTTTTATAATTGTCTTTTATGCTTTTGATATTTCCATATTATTCTCAACAAAAACCACATTTAAATTCAAATTAAAAAAATTATTAGTACTCTCTGGAGAAATTAAATCTGTGATGAATTTAATTTTCAAATCAATATTCTATTAAACTTTCAAAGGAATTAAAATACAACCAGATTAAAAATATTAAATCATGAAATGTATTAAAAGCTCTGTCACATCTCTTATCAAAGATATAATTATCTAAAGAATTAATTTTAAAAGTTATCTAATATAAACGACCGAAAGAACATCAAATGTCTTTCTTTGTAAAGACCTTCACTGTACAGTCAAAGAATTATATTTTACCGTGTTTAAAAGATTTATTATCGATTTCGACCCTTCACTTTTCATCACGTCTGATTATAAATGAATCATTATTAAATGTCCAATCATTGGAAAAACTTCACCTATCATTTATATCTCACATCATGACTTTTTAATATAACAACTGATGTAGCCTTCAACCGGCCATTCCTGAATAGGAATTCAAACCGCCAGACATGATACAAGAAGAGCTAAAACTTTTCCTGCTGTATATATGTCTCATTAGCGTAACATGCGTAAGACAATATAGAGAAGAACTTTACTTTAAAACCATCGTTTTGTTACCGGAAGAAAATCTATATATGAATAAAATAGCAATAGAACAGAGACGCTCGGTCGTAGAATGCGCCATTCTTTGTGAAGAGACCGAAGACTGTCGTTCAGTTTTTGGCTGTAAATTAGATGGAAAAACTATGTGCACACTGTTCAACCAATCGCATGCATATGATATAGGATACAATTCGTCAACGTGTAATCATTACACAAAAGTATGTTTTTATTTAAATCATGATTTAAATTTATCTGTATGTATCTTCATTGTACTCTGCAATAATTTCTTTAATTCATAAGATGATAAAGAAGAATCAAAATTCATTTTCTGTTTTCCAATCTAATGAACATCTGTCTTTAACATTGGATTCTACAATTATTTAGCTTAGGGACATGGGAGTTGAAGAAAGCAACAGCATTCAAAAAGATCAGACTACTACATCATCTGCAGCTGAAGTAACAGCAAAACATACTTCGTGTGAAAATCAAGTCAATCCATTTATGGTGAACAATGAAAACGCTAGTTATGGTACGGTTTTAATTGAAAGTTTTTGTTCCTGTTTGAACACAGGTGAAACAATACAAATGATCTGTACACAATATCGTCATTTCGTTTTCTCTCCTTCATCAGTCTTCTTGATATATGGTTTTTTTTATTGAGAATCACATTAGATATTTCATTGACGGTAATTCTTTTTTCTTTCTTTGTCTTGATTTTATGGGGAAAAATATATTTGAAAAAAGAATTGTTCTACTATCACAAGTACAAGTCAAAGATATTATTTTTTATCATTCATATAATTCAATATTTAATATTTTAGGGTGCGGTGACTGCGAGTGCATTTTTTCTAAAACCCCAGAGTCTGGAGAGTACATAATTCAGTTGGAAAAATCCCTTGTAAGAGTATATTGTGAATTCCAAAATGGACGTTCCTGGACAGTATGTATTAAAAATTATTACACTGTTAAATCAACAAATTTATTAATTGTTTGTTTGTTTTTTTTAACATCTGTTTGAGTTTTTTTTTTTTTTTTTGCCGAAATGATAATATAAAGGCTTCAAAATTGCAACTTTAATCGGCTATTCTATCGACAACGTTTCCCATGACAAGGGGCCTTGGTTTAAGGGTCTCGTTCGAAGGACTCGAAAAGATTCCTTTTAAAATTCTATGGCTTGGCGAAAGTACACTTGCTATTCATTTTTCATCGACTTAGGTAAGTTTCAGCAGAGGCTAGAACCTTCGACATACGGATCATAGAGCGAGTGCTGTCTACCAAATCATATACCGTATCGGTTAAGAAAAAAAGAAAAAAAATGTAAATACTGAAAAAAGTTTTTCAATTATCATTATATATGTTTACAACAAGATAGAAAAGTGATCCAAAAAAACGGGTTCTATTTATAAAATGAATTTTAATTTTACCCATGAACGTCAAATTCTTTTTTAAGAAAGCGTAAAGTACAACACAGGTTATATAAGATGTTTGGGGGAAAATATAAAATTGTCTTCAATTTGTTGGTTTTATTTAGATTTGATCATAAAATACGTTCTTTATTTCTCTATTGTATGGCCTATAATTACGATTTTGACATCCCACAGACTTGTTAAATAAATCTTCTTCACCTTTTTTATGACTTAAATTGTTTTAAGCCAAGCATATCTACAGAAATGCAATATGTACGAGGGCCCTCCTTTGATTTTTAAAATGGGGATTTTTTTTACTCAAAGAGGTCATTACGATCTTTTCTTTTATCTTAACAGGTTATTCAAAGACGTGTAAACGGATCAGTCAGCTTTAACAGAAACTGGAAAGAATACTCTGAAGGATTTGGTTGTTTAGAAACAGATTTTTGGATTGGTAAAGAAGTTCCGAACTCTTCATATTATTATTATTATTTATTTAATATTTTGAAAATATCTAAATGCAGTCAATGTCCGTCAAATGTAAGTGATGATTTTTTTTTTTGTTATATTAATTATAACTTGAATATTATGGAAAACCGGTTACAATCAAACATTTAAAATATTTCTTTCATTAATCATAGATGAGAAAAATGGATAGCTAGACTGATAAATATATACTCTGTGTGACAATATCAAACTGTTAATATACTTTTTCCCACTCTAATAGTATTTACTATACTTATATATTTATAAATATGTGTCTTAGGTGTTACTATGATATTTTTTAACAAAATAAGTTTGCATGTTTCGTGTATTCATAGCAAAATGTGAGTTTAACGATATTCATATACTCACTGAAAAGGTGTTGCAAATAAGACTCGTCCTTAGTATGGTACAGTTGTTAGAGCGTCCGCTCTAGAGTGGCGGAGTAAGGAGTTAATCCTTGCATTGCGGGTTCGATTCCACTGAAGGACGTGGAGACCGGTCCTTCGGAAAAGACCGTACAAAGGGAGGTTTCGTGTCGCAGTAAGTGCTGATACAAAAGACCCCTCATTGCACAATGGCCGTAAGTGCCGAGTATAGAAAAAAAATTAAGCAGGGTTCTCCGTGATTTGTTTTACTGTGTTGGTCCTGACACAGGAAAATTTTCTCCGACATAGCAACGACTCAAATTTTATTCATGCGACACAGTAAAAAATTTGCCAACACGGTTAGATATGTGATAATCTGAAAATCCAAACATATGAATTCTCTCTAATTGAAATTTTAATCAAACAATACTACCGTCTTTCGATTCTAAAAGGTAAGGCACTTAAATTAGGGGTTCACTTTGCATGATCAATTATCTCCTAGACCCTTGCCGGACTTTAAGCATGAATGTACAAAGTGAAAAAAAGACAAATGATTTGTTTTCACACTTCCATGTAACGGTTAATTGGTAGCTGCATTAAAAAATACATGTCTTTGCTATAGAGCCATGGCTCTAGAATTATGTTGTCACTGTCCGCATATGAATGAAAAACTTTCGAGAGAGATGCTAAACAACATATCAATCAATCAATCAAATACTGTGAAATCATTAATGTTCGTGGGATTAAATTTTCGTGGTTTTCGACTTATGAAGAGACCCATGAATTTATGTCCACAATGAAATGCAATTTTATACATAATTATATTACTACTGGACAATTCGTCAGCCTCGAAATCAAATCCCTATGATCCAATATATTTTCCTCAAACCACAAAAATTTGACCCCTCAAAAGTATGTGATTTTACAGTAAAACAATTATCTTTATCCTTTTTCAATTCTAGCGATCTCAGAACCTTAGCTTATAATGCCAAAATTAATTTCTCGCTGAACATTTTGACTATGTGGTAGTTTGTAAGATTTTGGTTGTGTATATGGCACTATACAAATTATATACCAGTCCATAAATAAACATTTTTCTCAATTATTTTAATTTTTTTATTTCTTTGAAACAGGAAACAATATCATTCATGGTCTGACTAAAAATGGCCACATACGCCTGGTGATAGACTTGGAAGATAACGATGGCGTCCATTATTATGCTCACTACTCGGACTTTGCAATTGAAGACGAGACAGGGAAATATAAATTGTCCGTAAAAGGATTTTCTGGAAACATATGTAAGTATTAATCGAAGCACCTTTTTCGCGTGATTTTGAAAAAAAAAACAATTTTGCTCAATAGACTGACTTATAAAAGGTCCGTTGCGAAACATTTCAGCCTAGAAGAAATAATTGTTTTTCATTCCAAGGTTTGGTTACAAAGTAAATTGTACAAGGTTTTTATTCCACCTACTATTACCATAGATTATTAAGAAAGTAACGTATATGTTCAGGATTTCATTAAATCGTTTAATAGTCATTATCAAGATTATCAAAATTGGGTAATATCTATTAATAGAACCAATGTCATAGGTTTGTCACATGGAATGGATTTGAAGAAATATACAAAAAGTATTTAAAATATATTTTTTTAAAAAAACGACATTGTTGTAGAAGATTTTCAGAGTCAGCCCTCTGCTCTAGTTTAGCATTTTCTCATCATTTAAAACCAATTGCAGTCACGCGGGTTTGTTAAGGATGCACATGAATCAGAATTCGGCGAATTAACATTTTTTTCATAATATGTACATGTAACACTAATAAATCGGAAAAGTGAATAAAACTTTTACTATCGTTATGCATTCTATAGACTTCAATGGTACTTATACTACAGGAAGCACTTCACCACGACGTCACCACATGACGTCTATAATTAGAAAATATGCCTTTATAAAAAGTGAAAACTTCAACACTAGTAATAATATATCATTAATACCAATTTGTAATAATAGCTATGTAAAAATATCTCTGTACCATGAAAAATGCTGCTAGAATCCCACTGTCCTATCATAGAAATAATTATTTAACAGTTTCGGACGAAACCTTTCCACATTTTTTTTTTTACATTTTGTTCATAAGATCGAAAAAATGCATCAATTCCCGTTAATTATACGATTCTAGCAGCACTTTCCAAAAACAATAGAAGAAGAACTTTTAATAGAAACAAAAATTAAGTTTCAAAGTATGCGGTAGTGATGAACTTTTGCATTTTTTATTACAAACTACAGAGGAAAGGCTGTTCGGCAAGTAAACACACTGTCTGCTTTTATTGTACGAAGAAATAGTAGAATTATATCAGCATACCTTAATTATAAGCTTTATTCCCACATGGATCCCACATGACATTTATTCTAAATGCTTTTAAACTCCGATTTTTTGTGTTTGTTTACATGAATTCCTGTTACGTTTCACTTTCACTCTGCTAACACTGATCATAGTTATGATATTACAGGTTTGGTATTTAACCCCTGTGATGAATGCATAGACCCCGAAACGACAAGATTCCGTTTATTTTATGTCTCTGCATATTTTGATTCATTTTCACGACCTCAAATGAATCTTAATTATCGATTGTAAGAGATTTATATCTCTAAAAGTCACGTCATATTGCTTACTTTGACGTCATACCATATAGACAAGAAGAATATTTGGTTGTAACCTTAACATACATGCGCACTCTCTCGGTATTTCTGAGCATTGATATAAAAAAAAAAAAACAGCAGTCATAAAATCAACAATATTCAGTATTTGTCAACAAGAATTCAATAGTATCAGTAATTATCGAACACAATGAGTAAAATCCTGTATTCTCAGCACTTTGTTGGAAAGTAGAGAGTTTTAAAGGATAACTCGAATTCTTAGGGTAATACATGAAAATATGAATTAATGTTGCATTTGTAAATCAGATTTCTACACTGATTGCTAAAAAGAAACTTCAAGGGAAAAATTCTTGTTCACCCTGTCTTCATTTCTTTTTTAATGAAGTTGATGCTTTTGGATCTGTCTGTGATAAATATTGTCATAACGACATGATGTTTTCTACATATGATGAAGACAACGATGGAAGTGCAACAAAGTCATGCGCAGAAAATCACAATGGATGGTGGTTTAACGATTGTTATCGCTGTGTCCTAAATGATGAAAAGATTGGTTGGTGGACAGCAGACTCTGGAATTCTATTTTTCAAAAGTGTCAAAATGGCTCTCGCTAAGCTACTTTGAGATGGATATAGTGTGTTATATTTAGAAAACACTTTTAATTAAGAATTAATTAAGAATTAAGAAATGTTGTAAAGATTTTATTTTTTGTGTGATATGTGTTTTTAATTAAAGTTGATGTTTGTTAGATTCATCATTAAAATAAAATATATTTGAAATAATATATAAAAGTTTCAATGGCTGTGTGCTGCTCTTAATACCCTGTGGGTAGAAATATTTTAGCGATGATTTATGCCTAGGTCAAATTTAAGCCGACAGTCTGGCGACTTAATTGTTCTGGTCTCGTCGGCTGAAAGAACTTGATCGGCCGGCACGAGTTTCAGGCGACACGGAGCAGTCACATTAATTCCTAGAAACACCAATGACTTGGATAAAGAACACTTTTTTTTTCTTTAGAAATCAGCAATGTCTTTCATAGATCTATATTCAGATAGGTGACATGAGTTATGTTTGCAAGGCAAAAGGCAGCAGTTTGTAAAATTCTGACTCAGTATTGAACATGTGTGTAAAATGTGGTATAAAATTGCATAAAAACGACCAATGGCGCATATCTAATATTTCTTTATATCTTAGGGATCAATAAATTATGTTATTTCCATTCAAAAAAATATATTAATCCATGCATCATAATTTTGTTTGGGTTAACGTTATGTATCCTTAATAGGTTTATTATTTACAAGTCGGCCAATCGTCGCCCGATCATCCAGCTCTGAGCTGAAGTTTGATTTTCACCGTCGGCCGATATTTTGGACACCTTTATTGTCGAACGACAGACGACCGACTTATTAAACTTTCCGCCGATGGTCGGACGATGATCGAAGGTTGGTTGACGGATAACTTAAATTAAAGAAATAGGCCACCGATGCAGAAAAAATTTAATTTGGACCGATGGACATAAAATTGGTCGGCCGACAAAAAAGGAGGTCAAAATCGAGCAAGACAACAGCCGATGAACTGCCGACTGTCACCCAAAGAATCCTATTTTTCCTTCAAAACTTGGAAATGTGACTGGGGTCATTATGTTGGTATATAAGTGATGATTTTGTGATAACGAAAACTGAATATTGTCACTAATTCTCATCTCCTCATCTGAGGAATCGTTATCTTTCAGGAATTACAATATCGCTGAAATACCGGTATTATGATATTCTGCTTAAATTATATGCGATTTCTACGCAAAGCTGATTCGGTTTTCGTTTTGCTTAACTCATTCGATTTTTTTATCAATAGGCTAATATTTCCCCAAAAGGAAAACACGTTGCTTTTTAAAAATATAATTTAAAGGAGTAAAAATCTATACAGACCCTTTGATATTTGTTCCGTTTGAAAGTTTAAAGGCTTCGAAGATAATGTTTTGAAAAATATTAATTCGTCGTTTCTAATGGAAAATATAATGATCTCAAAAGATAATCAAAGCTTTGATAAGTAATCTTACCATAATGATTACTTTCATGAGAAAAAAAAAGATTAAACATATGTTATGTGTTTTCTAATAAAGACTTTATTTGCATGAACGAAGCACATAAAGGTGATTTCAAAATATAAAGAACGAGAAAGATAATCTTTGTCAGCTTCTATATGTTAAACAGTAAACTAATAGAAGGAATTCGTTCCAAATTCAAAGGAATATTTTGTCATGTATATAACATGATGTGCAGATAGCGAACAGAGTCTAGTCTTCAAAATAAATCGGATTTCAGAATTAGCCAGTTTTGAAAATAAAACATCCATTTTGAGCACTGCAAATTACTGGAAAATACGCCAGGTTTGAAAATAACCCGGGTCAGGACAACACCATTTAGGAAAGATTTAAAACTAAAATATCTTTTCTATACTCTGGGAATTGTACACAGTGTTATTTTAATTACATTATTTTACTATTAATGTTCATTGGCATTTGCGATAAAATCTTGATGAAATGTCTTAAATTTTGATAAAACCATTAAAATTTAAAGTCCGTTATTAAGAAGTTTGATGAAATCATATTAAGAAATACTTAAGAATAATAACATTTCAACTCTCAGCTACAATTACATGTAGAACACTACGCATGACGCTAAAAGAGAGGCCATTTATAGGCTAATGTTACCAAATCTTTGCAGTATATACTAAATAAATATTGCTTAAATGACGCTAAAATAAAGGACTGCACTGGTCTCTAAATTTGTAACCTTTCAAGTTTGAAGTTTCTGTTATACAGTTTTCTTGGAGCCACTTTCAAACAGTTGCTTATATTTACATTTCTTACCTTACACCCTTGATTAAAAGTGTGACTTATATTTTAAACCCCACGATAGCAGGCTTTGGCCAATTTGAGTGTGATTTTTGATTCTCGCTTACAAGGTTGCACTTCCTCTACATTCAACGATTTGTGACGTCAAAATAAAACGCATACTTTTCTTGTATTTCTACCCCCTTTCCACTTTAGGGGGATGCATATAAAAAAATATGTGTAATGTAAATATTTAGAAATGTTTATTCCTGTAAAAACAGAAAAACGGAACTTTCATTCAAGTTTTAATGAATAGACGTAAAACACCAAATATATTGCATTGATATATACAATTAATTGCTTATTCAATAAAAATTAATTTAAATAGACATGAGTGTATTTGAATAACAAGGAATTCCTGCAGGTATGGAAGTCGAGAATGCTCAAAAACTCTAATATTAGAGATATTTTATATTGTATCTGAATGGACAATAAGTTCCACATCT
Source organism: Saccostrea cuccullata (assembly GCF_032062105.1). Taxonomy (NCBI): domain Eukaryota; kingdom Metazoa; phylum Mollusca; class Bivalvia; order Ostreida; family Ostreidae; genus Saccostrea; species Saccostrea cuccullata. The sequence goes on along the minus strand of NW_026939578.1, from coordinate 34,470 downwards.
GATTCTGGAAACAAGTTGACATCTTCTTTCTTTAAGTCGAATTTTTGTCTACAGAAATGATCTGTGATAGCAGCGCAGATAAAATGGCTCTCAACATTTGCTCCTGTTCTAAGTCGGTCGCTATGGGAAAAAAATGATTCAAATTAACAAAAGATTTTTCTATTCTTTTCATATGTCTACACGATATACCCAAGTCAGCTTTACATCTAAGTTAACACACGATGCTGTCCCATACTTGAATATTTTATCAGAAAATTGATGTTTACCTTACAACAAAGTTTGACAATGAACGGGTTGACTTTAACTCTTAAACTTCAGTTAATTATGCAGTAGTACATGCTAAGGACTAACGGCCTGCATACGGGGTTTATATTTTTCCTTTTAATTTTCAAGGGCGTGTTTTGCATATGAACAATTTTCAAAAAAAAGATAAATTATTGATAAACAAATTGATAACACAAGAATATCAACAGTCTTTAGTTATTAAAATTCATTATTCCATTCAATGGTCGATAAAACACTTTGTCAGCATTTACATTCTATAATTTAGTTCGATGCCGACTGACGTTTAGCAAATACATATTGTTACACTGTAAGCCATTGTGAGAGCAAAGAATTTTTCGAAGTTTTTTTTAAGTTATTTTTTTTATGACTGGAACCTCACTGATGCGGCCGATAGATAGGCGAAACTCGCTCATTCATGGTAAATGTACTTGATCCTACCCCTGGCGTTTGAAAAAGACAGTGTTAGCTCAACTCCCGACTTGTTTTTTTTAACATGGATTTTTGAGTTTGAATTGTGTTCGTTATTTCAGAATATATCTTAGACATTAATTATAATCAGATTATAAACACGAATCAAGATAGCAAGACAAATGTTGCAGTTCTTTTTTTATTAATTTTAATTTTAGTTATTACAAAATTGGTCGTGCCTTTTCCGAATTTCTGCTCTCACAATTACATACCCTTTAAGGGAAAGTTCTAGTGAAACGTAAATTTAGCCTTTTCTTTAAAAGTTTAAATGTTATTTTAAGCAAGAAGTAATTTAAATGATTTTGAAATACTCGATAAAAAGCAATTAAAATGAAACACAATAAAGTTTTAGCGACATTTAGTATAAGCAGTCTCAGCACCTTTGCTTATCATACCATAATTATGTCCTCGCTAAAAATTCTGCTAATACGGTATGAAATCCTCCTCAACAAGACATTCTACGATGCGAGGATGAAAAATTAAATATTAGAATTAATGATGGCTCATTGCACTTGAATTACTTACAGAAACCATTCAACAGCAAACAAGATAGAAACATCGTGTACTGGAATGTTTATTGCAGAAAGAACCATGACAACTCCTACTATACTAGCACTGGGTACTGCTGGTAGGGAAAGTGTTAAAAAAGCTGTCAGAAATCTGCAATATTTATTGAAACGCTTGGAAAAACAACATTTATGAATATATCTTTTTTACTATACATATAATCATAAAATCCATTGATAAAGTTTTTAGTTCTTTCATTTTGTTAGACTATGCAATGAAATTGACAAAAATACATTTCTATTAGGCCATGTTTTATTATGAAATACATAATGACGTTTCCAAATGTCAATGTATACCCAGAATATTGTGCAATGAACATAGAAGCAGCTGAAATGAATAGGGTACTGCCATCTGCATTCGATGTACAACAAAGAGGTATGACAAAACGTGTGATCCGTTTGTCCATTTCGTTCACATTTTCACATGCATGCAATAGATCTGGCATGGCAAGAGCCCTGAAAATAGTTGAAACTTTTTGTTTTATTTATCATAGATTTGTTCTCGTAGATTCCTGGTACAAAACTCTTATTTCCTAAAATTTTACTTAAAATTAAACGCAAATTCGAAAAACAAATCGCACGTTCCCTTACCGATATCATGAGTACTTACATCAAAATTGAGAGTAGAAAACCTAAGTAGTGGGATGAATTGTATAAGACACGATGCAAACGTATACTTACGATGACCCAGTGGAACATCCTATCAGCCAAGCCCGCTTTACACTTAGGATACCTTTGTAAGGATTTTTTCTTGTGAAAGCAATATATATGAGTGGAAGAAGAATGGATTGGCTTAGAACGAGCCCCAAGGTGACTGTCAATACGAAATACCCGAGGCTTATGAACGTCTCAGTGATGTCACGGGCACTGGCCAAAGAGGCAGCTGTGAGACTTGTCACGCCTATTGGGGTAAACCTTAAAAAAATCATTACCTTGAAAAACGACATACGTGTACATGTTATATTATTCATTATTTTATTAATACAGTTTGCTTTCAGCTGACATGTTACTCAGACATTAAGCTCCTAAAAATTACATTTTTGTGTGTGTGGTTTTTTTTTTCGTTTTTTTTTTTCGATCATGACTATGAACACAAGCCGGATTTGACTGGTCGGCAGGGAATGTTCCACTCCTGCACGACACCTGATCCCACCTCTGATGTTTTAGAGGTCCTTGTTTATTCTGCTTCTATTTTTGCATTGTTTCATGGACTTTTGAGCTTGAATAATGTTCGTTATCTGTATAGATATCATTCCTTAATATTTTTAAGATACAAAAAGTTGGAAATTGCAAATACATGAATATTTTCCTTTCTTGATGCGCTGATGTTTATGACACAAAGATGACATTTTTTAAAGGCATATATTGAAATAAAAATAGAGAACACAGGATGAAATTACACCATTCAGTCGACGGAATGGAAACTGAATGCCCACTGATCTCTTATGGGGATGATGACAATTATCAGTGACGGGCACCTGTTTCTGTGTCAAAGATTTGAGATCGTTGTAAATTATCTATCTAGAACAATTTCATTTAAAAAGTTTAAATCTAGGCCTATATAATTAAGTTTCTACCACCAGAGGCATGTATAATTCATGTAAAATGATTTTAAAACGATGTCTTTCAAAAGCCAAAATATCCTGCACTTTTGACAAATTGCATAATAGAAAAGGTGCAAATAATTAATAATCATGTCTAATTGTTCGATAAAAGAGAATTCCATGAAAAATATATAAGCATGATAGGATGTGTTAGATTGACATAAGAATATGATAAATTCTACTAGTTGATTTGAGTTGTAAATTTAAATTTTAAAAATAATAATTTATATTCTTGTTTAAATTTTAAAAAAGCACTTTGACTAAAACCTTCGTTTTTTTTTCCCGATTGACTGATTGCTTATGCATTTGATTGAATATTTATCACCAATTTAGATATTTGCAGAAAGAAAAAATAAGACAAACTTATACGACATTTAATGAAATTTGTATTCAACTATCGGATCAATATTTTTTATCACTTGAAGACTGTTTGTTTTTTAAATCAAATAAGAAAATGATAATAGAAAAAAATAATTTTTGAATAAGTATCATTATCAAAAAAATAAATAAATAAATAAATAAATAAAAATAAAATTATGATAAAGATAAGATAGATAAGATAACATTTATTTAAAGTCGGGTATATCAAACAAAGAACACTAGCTCTGAAGAGCTATTTTCCGACTACATAATAATATTACAATACAATTAAAATATTAATTGTTATATTAAAATACAACAATCATACATAATAAACAAGAAACAGCTTTTAAAATTTTACATCACACTACTAAAATGTCAGTATTTCTCCGTGGTGCTATACAATGATATAGTATTCATCACATTTAGACCAACAGACTGAAAGTAAATTAAGCCATGTTTACCAGTTTCTAAAAATAAAATCAGCGACAAGCACAGCAATTACAACAATTTCCGTACCAACTATTTATATTTGATTTGAACTGGTTAAAAGTAGTAATATAATTAACTAAAAGATTCTGGTAAAGAATTCCAAAGTTTGGCGGACTCATATCTAAAAGACTTCAGGAATTTTATCCCGATAAGGAAAAACACTGATAATGAATTCATTCAAAATATTGTTAAGGAAAAATATCTTATTATTACCTAGTAAGCCAGTGAAAAAAAATCGCTAAATTGATTAAAATACATCACTGAAAGGTGGCAGAAAGGTTACTGAAAGACGACGGAAATGTCACGGACAGACAACAGAAAGGTCACTGAAAGTCGACGGAAAGGTCACTGAAAGTTAATGGAAAGGTCACTGAAATTTGACGGAAATGTGTCCGTTGAATGGCGACTGAAAAGTACCTGAAATATGACTGAAAGGCAACTGAAAAGTCACTGAAATGTACGTGCCATTCAGTGGCTGAATGGCCACTGAATAGTCACTGAAAGCCGCCTTTCAATTTTAACTGAAAGGTCTTGTTTCTTCCTGTGAAAGGTATGATACAAAGTGACGACTCATTGACGTTTTTTTAATCTACCTAATTTTCTTTTCTTTGGTTTCTCAGTTTACAAACCATTTCGCTTTTATAATTCAAAAGCTTTTTTGGAAACCATCCTACACAAAACAAATGGGCAATTAGAAGTTAACATCCAAATACGTCTATTTTTAGTCTATAAAACTTATTAAATATTTTTTTTCTCCTTAATAATGTCAGTTAGTTATTCTATTTAATGCTGAAATGGTATTCTTATGTTTCAGAACGAAATTTTATTGATAAGCTCTTGTTTAGCACGTTTTACAGCCGCAACAACATCACCCTTAGTAAAGCAATTAAGCTCATCAGAAAAATTAAGATATCTATATTATAAGTAAATAATAAAAAAAAACTCCATTGTAACTCACCAGATAAACCATCTAAGAATTTGCAACACAATTTCAGCACTCATTGCGAAGAAGTCAATAACTGTTTTGGCTTTCTCCTTAAATCTTCCAGCAGCAATTCCAATGAACAAACAGGCCAAAATCAGTCCTAGGAAAAACGACGAAATGTTAAATGCTGAAGCTATGCATTTTGTAATAAAATAATGTTGAATATAGAATTTTCCTAAATTACGATAAATGTATCAAGCTCATTTTAATATATTAAATTACAGACACAATAGAAGAGATTTATTGAGATTTAATTTTAAATCTTCATAATTATCGAGTATGTTTGGTCCATCTGATTTGCCGACAATCTTGACGATTTCCATCTTTACTGATCTTTGCTTTACATCTGCAGTGGTATTAGAAGAATTACCAAGATTCTTCGGTTCGCTCCAAACTATTTCAGATTCGAATTGTGTCTGTGTTTTGCGAAAGGTTGCCTCCACTAAGTTATCTGGTATGATATTTCTGTCAAATGATTTAAAAATAAACAGTTATGCAAGTGAAACGTTTGTAATACATTCTGTACATGCATTTATAACACATATAGTAATAAATACAGGATTTTTGCATATGCAATATGCCTCACGTCACAATAGCTGTATCAGCCCAACAGGGCTGATATGGGTCTGCGGGGCTGATACGGATCAATATCACACCCCTTATTGAATTAAACCTTTCAAAAGTACTTGTGATTATACATATATTTTGGAGGGTGCATCTTCTCTTAATTTTTACTGTCTGATTGTAAGGATCATCTAATAAACGGGATCTTTTTAAGAAGAACATATCCAAGTCTTGTGAGACAATGAGCTATGTACATGTCAGACGTCCGTGCATGATTATTCATTCATTTATTATTTATTTATTTATCTATTATTTAATAAGTTTAAGCGCACTGCATCACATTAATTAGTATGTATTTAACATAAAAGAAATACCCTATATCACATCCTGTAACAGTCGTCGATCAACTTCAGTCATCGGACCTTTGACCCTCTGGCTGATATTTATGTCTCAAGCTTATGCAGGATGTGATATGGAAAAGGGCATGTATTATGATTTATGTACCATATTTAACTTTGAAGATGAAAATTAATATTTCAAAGTTTTTAAGGTAAAAATTTTTAAAGAAAAAAATATGTCCCGAAATGTAGAATTATATACAAAATGTATACTACAATTTAAAAATGAATTATTGTAAGGCTTTTTGAACTACTTCTTCATCAATATGGTCATAGCGTTGCCTACAATAACATCAGAATGATTCAGCAGAAATAACAAGGAATATGCATACACGATTAAATTAATTTGTGATGCTAACAAAAATACAAGCAACTGTTGTTAGCAAAGATATATGTGAGAAATAAATCCTTTTTATAAAGTGGATAATCGCCATAGACTCATAGCTATATGTTCAAATAAAGTGTCATGAATTTCGCTTGGTGAATTTAATGAAAAAATTAATGAAAACAGAATAAACGTAAACAAAATAAATAAATATTTTATTAAATGATAAGTTGATCTAAAAGTTTTTCAAATGAGAAAAAGAGGAACATTTTCATAGCGATTCTATGAATAATCCTTGTTCATAGTTAATTACGTTTAATATTTCTTAGATGATTTTTAGACCATTATACCTTAGTAAATCTGCAAATATATCTTGTGGCTGAATTTTGTTGACCATGACTTTCTCGTCGTGTGCAACATTGACTCGACCTAAAATGGAAGCATGATGAATTAAACTTGTATCGGTGGGCAGATGATGTTCAATCCTCCATGGTACCCGATCCCACCTCTGATGTTTCTTTTTGCTCCACTCCTATTTTGCATTGTTTAGTGGACTTTGAGTTTGAATACTGTTCGTTATCTCCATATATTTCATTTAGCATACGCATATTTCTAAAGAATTCTAAATAATCATTTACATCAAATATTTACAAATATTTTGCTTCATTCTCAATAAAATCTACGGAGAAAGCAATTGATTGATTTTGTTATGCTTTAGACGATTATAAACTGACAGTTTTGAATAAGACGACATTTTTACGGGATTTATGAAAATAAAAACTGATATATCAACAAAAAAATATGTTTTAAATGCCTCCTGAGAATTATTTCATGCCGTTTAAAGCTCACATCAAAACCTCAGAATTCTTTACTAGAAAGAACATATTCATTTTTTTAATCAAATTGACTATGCAGAAATTGCACTTCTTTTTCAAAGCAGATTGTTATAGTATTTATATATAAAGAATGACAAAGCAAATACAAAGTGTCTGAGATGAACGCATTTATCATGTTGGCGATCAAAAACCATATGGTACATATTTATTTACCAAAATTTACAAGATGGAACGTGTTTGAATGTGTCTTTACGGACAAAGAACTATGACTTAGATAATTTTTAATGAAGTCTTGGTTTTCAACTATTCTGAAAAGACCACGTTGCTACAAATAACAACTTCTTTTAAATTAAGGTATGTCTACACGATTTTTCTTTTTATTTAATCGGAAAATGCATGTTGGTACATGAATAATCATAGAAACAGATTAGTTTTTAGAAACTTGAATTAGGTTGAAATTGTTAACCTTTATATATTCTTACGATATTTTTTTTTCTGAAAGAACATTTGAGGAAAAAAAGGATTTAATGCATTTCTGAAAAATCATTAATATAATTCGAGTTACTATTAAAAATACTTGTCTTCAATAATCACCTGGTTTAATGATATAAATAAGTGTTATCGCAATCATACATCCCATCAAATTTGTAAGAAGTATGTAAGTGATGGAAATCAGTCCAATTCTGCAGTTAGATTTTGGATCCAAAGAAGCTGTACCTAGTGGAAAATAAATATTGATTTATATGTTTTATTTCAAGGTTTCATATTTTTGCAGGCACAAGCATTCTAATAACCTGAAAAATGTAATTTATTTTTATTAACCCATTAAAAGATTTATTAATTATTATCATATTATTATTTAAGTCATCATTTCAAATATTCAAGTATTTGTACTCGTAATATCAAAGCCTACTTGATTTTGAAAACTATCTTCAAATTATTATCATGTTTAAAATCTCTATCAAAACTCCATGCATCCATGCAAGAATGTCTGATTTTATATTTTTCAGGTTAAGTGGGGAAAATTACTTACTCTGTATGACACTGGTAACAATGAGAGGAACAATCATCATTTTCAGCGACCGCATAAAAAGATCACCTGGCATTCCTTTAAAAGATATGAAATTGTATCAATGATCTTACCACTTACGTTAATCGATAGAAAAAACGGCAGTTTTCCTTCGCCATCTTCTTGGCACCTTGAAGTAAAATTTGCGGGTCTTTCGGGTGAGAACTTAAAAACAGAGGCCCCGTGTCATAGTATAGACGAGGCAGGATAAAGATCCCTCACTGCTCAATAGCCGTGAGTGCCAAGTAAATGTCAAACGTGGAAGCCCCTCAGCGGTAATTTTTTTTTCCATGTTCTTGTTCGAACAGGACGTAAAACTGAATACAATCAGTAATTCATTCATTCTGAGAATAGCTTGTGAAAAACTTTCCGTAGGTCCGTCCTCCGCCCTGTGCAGTGATCAGACAAATGACTTTACAAAATGTGATGGACAATAAAAATACTAATACAAGCAAATTTTCTTAAAAGTTTACGCAACAAAAATAAGATAAATTCATATATAATATTTATCTGCCTCATTTTCAATTTTTGGTTTCATTATTTTTTTTATTTTGATATATGTAATTGACCTATATAAGATTCACTCAACTATTTTCTTCGTAAAAAAAGAGGAAACCCCAAAAATTCATGGGATGAACGAAAAAAAAAATATTAACATAAACATTTAAAAAGGGAAATATTTACACGCATGATAATAAAGGATAAAATTGATTAATGCATACGTGAGTACTTGTAGAGTAAAAGCACGATAGATTTACTTAATACAAAAAAAATATGCAGTGTACGATAGGGTTGTTTTTGACGTTGCCATTTCCATTGAACAAGATCTCAGTCTGAAGTAAAGATTGACATAAATATAGTTATTACTTTTTCTAGACAAGGAAAAAACGTACCGATCCATTGTATAACGTCTGGAGAAGGTGTTGCTTCACGAATGCCAAACCCGATTATAAATCCAAAAATGACTGCCAGAAAAGTCAACACAAATAGAAGTTGTCCATGTAAGATTCTTTGAATATTTTGAATACACGATCTTCTTTTGTTGCTATTGACTTTCATGTGGTTCTTCATCTTGTGCACAAAAGGTATTGAATATTGATAACTGACATTTATCAAGGAACTTTAAATTCCTTTAATACAGCGGAAAAATAAAAATATGAGTTAAAGGTAAGTAACAATGTAAGTGCATCATCATTTATTGTAAACACTATGTCCTGTAAATTCTGATTAAATTTTGATTGTTATCGAAAACGGAAATTTCGATTACTGAACTAATAATAAGATTTATTTCCTTTATGAAATAAATCAAATTATTTTAGCGATGGTTACTACTTTGTCTTATTAGATCCGCGCCTTGGTTTGTGCGCGTAATGCCCTGCTATAGATGACGTTATTGCTGTTAATTTCTGACGTGACGTCACAATATTTATTACAGTTGGATTGAGAGGTGGGTGTAGTTTGTCTCTTAGCTTAAAAATTAATTTACAACAGAAAAGCTTTTAAATTGTTCAAATAGTATGCATGCTCTTTCTTGAATAGAAAACTTTGAGTTTTTTGTTATTTTGAATAAAATCCCCATAAAAGTTTAGAATAAAGCTTCCTTCATTAATGATATTTTTATCACGTTTCATTTAAAATTTAGTAAACAAATGTAGTCAATAAAATGGTGCTTTAATGAACATTATTAACATTAACAATGTTTGGTGATATTCTTTGGCCTTGAACTCTTTAGAAAATACCCTTCTTTACATCTTTTCTAATGTTAATTACTAAATAATTCTTTATACGCGTTTGTAATTTTATTTCTGTTATTATGAGAGTTGTTAGAGTATAATTAACGAAAGGCTATAAACTACTTCAGGTGTGAAAATCATATAATGGATCTTTATATGTCCAGGTAGATCAATTTTGAACAAACACTGTTCGGAATCAGTATGTATAAACGATTATAGATGTAAGTTTATTTTCGTTCATTTTATTAATAAGAGCATGAAGAAGATGAACATTAAATGTGCAACTTTTTATTAGGCAATATGATTCTTGTAGTCAATTTTTATTTTACGTAAAACATCAAGCATGGTACATTATGTTAATTCACAGGGGAAAAAAGTAAAGAATATGTATCAGCCCTCAGATGCGACAGATAAGTATTGAAATTCATTTAAAAAATAACTGAGTTTCTAAATAAAATTTTATGATCCCTTAGTGCACACTTCAGGTTTTCAGATATTTTCTGCTTATTGTTCACCAATGTTAAATATCTGACAGTATTTCTAATATACAATTTCTCTCATAAAAATTGAAAGAGTAGTTTACAAAAAAGTAATTTAAAATATACATTGACTTCATGGTTTTGAAAAGATAATAAAAATAGGCTGATGGTTTTCATTTCAACTAACTGTGAGCAGAGTAATGAAATCTGACAAATTAATAAGTGTTCATATAATACCAATTGTATTTCCAAATTGCACCGTGAAAACCTAGAAAGATAATTGACATATAAAACTTTCATTAACGTGCAGTTATGTGACATGTGACATATTCTCAGACTAATCAACAGAGTTACGTAATACTTGAAAGAAAGACGATCTGCAGAGATGATGTACAATTGATCCTATTTTGTCGTAATTTCCCCAAATTTCAATCATGCGTACATGTATACAGCATTGCCAAATTTGTTGTTTTAAGATCTATATTCAAATATAATTATGTTAAGGTTTATAATCAAATATAATTAGCAAATATAAAGAAAATGGTGCTGAAAAAAGGTTTTGCCTTTTGCATTATTAGCATCAATATCTTACCTTAGGCACTCACCTTTTTAGAACTTCCCTTTTGGTGTAGAACTTTACCAGACCGTTTCAATAAAGGATAACCTCCCGGGGTTACTTATTAAAACCGAGTCCCGATGTATAAAGATATCGAAGCTTTAAATGCATTTTCATGTTTCATTTACCATTGGTCAAGAACGTGTGACACATTATTCAAGATTTGAACACAGAACAAAATTTAATTCCCTTTTATAATACGAATTTCGATAATGCTTTTACTCAAAAACAGGTATGCACCGCACAAAGATTTAGGTGAACATCATCCGTGAAGTTTTTATTTTACAAGAATATTTTTCCTTCATTTCTTCTCGCAAAATATTCTAATTCTAGATCATCTCTTTCATAAAGCAATTCTGAAAATTTAATGCTGTATAAATAGTATCGCTTAAAAATTAATACAACTTGCTTTTTAGAAAAGTGTCCAGTAAAAATGTGAATAGTAAAATTCTTTAAATGTCTTTCGATACATGTTAATCGGGAATGAATTAATAATGATTATTTCGATTTTTCGGTTGTTACATTTTTAACCCCGATGAGTTTGAATCAGATACCACAGAGTAAGACACAGAGTAAGACACATCTGTCCCATATTTGAATATTTTCCTAGAAAATTACATTAGTTGTTATCTCATAGCAAACTTTATGAAAAACGTGATGACGTGATGACGTTGACCTTTCAATCGTCAAATTAACTTACTTATGCAAGAATAAACCTTTTTACCTGGATGCGGGGTTTATATCGCCCAGTTAATTCTATACGCAAGCGCATAATATACATGTACATGTGCAGATAAATAATATCTAAATCAAGGTAAACTATGGACAAACACGTTGATGGAACAAAAATATCAGCAATCTCGTTTAAAGTAATTATTTCGTTAGTAATATTTTCGAAAAAATGACTTTGTCGACAAATACAGTCTCTCGTTATGTCAAATAATGAGTGATTTCTTATACTACTATTAGGCCATTATTTGCACACTGTGTTGTCGAGGGATTTTTCCATTATCTAACAACTAAAATAAGGAGCACAAGGCTTGGGATGCCCACTACTCCATGGCCTCTGATTCAACACCTGATGTATTTTTGTTGATCTACGTCGACTAGTAGCATGCAGAACATTTTTTTTTGTAGATAGTAACACAGAATATCTGGAACAATTACCAGAACGAGCTATTTCTTAAAGCGCTTTATGCATGAGCACACTAAGAAAAAATTGACTAATATAATGTACAATGTACGTCGGAGGGGCTTGCAATTTTTGCGTAAATATAATTCTAGTGTAAACGACGAACGAAAACAAACTGAACATTTTTCTTTTAAAATCCACTAAACAAAAAAATCTTGAACTGAGTAAAACACGTTTATCTCTTAAATCACCTGAGGTCGGATCAGATGCGTTGGAAGAGAAATCATCCCTTGTAATTGAAGATATTTATCATTTTTATTGTTTTCGTCACCATTTTATGTACGTAAATCCAGTTACATGCACGAGGGTTGTCAGGTAAAATCGTGGACAAGTTGTCTAGTATGAAAAATAATCATCATTGTGTTCTAAAATTTTAACTACTCTTTAGCACATATATTATGAATATACAGAGCAGATTTCAAATAGATATATGCATGAATAAACAAATTGTGATATTTTATGTTATGTACTGTATCGCCCTACGGCGCACGGATAATAACGTCAAAGTGTCTAAAACAGCGTATCGTTTCATCTTTTCTGAAAATAAAGTTGGATAAGTCCCACTTAAATTTAGAAATTCCATTGATTTACGAGGGGTTATCAAAAAGTTCGTGGACTAGCGCCATAAAATTAAAACCGCTTTAGGTATATGAATGAATTTTAGAACATCTAGTTATCATCATCTTTTCTATCTATAGAGTAAATCACAGATCACAAATTTTATTTTTTAATAAATTAGTAATGTTTTTGTAAACAATGGTATGTCCATGCGGCGCAACCTCGAAACTACGTTTTTTTTTCGACCTAATTGTAGCTAAGAAAAATTATTATGGTATGAACATTTGACATCCAAATATCTCGTTAATTCAGGTATGTGTTGGGACACTGTTGTTCCATAAAATAGTAAATTTTTACCTCATTCTGGAAGTTCTATGAAATTTTATCGTAAATTTTATATGGAGTATCCAAACAAATATTGCCTTGAAAATGACGTCAAAAGGGGGTAAGGGTTTCCTTTTTCAACATTCTATAAAGTTTTGCCCCTAGAAAAACTGGTACACACCTAGAAGAATGTTTAAACTGGCTACGGAGAAATAATATGCATCAATATAACTTGTTTTTAATGCTAAAATAGATTCAGAGAGAAAAGGAATGCACAGTTGATTTCGATTTGAAGTCAAGGTGTGAAAAATCAATCACGTCAAAAAATGACGTTGATCATGTGTTGTAGATTTTGAACTCCAAAAAGCAAAATATGCTGGCAGAATCAAGTGAGAATCTCTTCCATTGTCTTAATCCATTTGGAATATCATATGCTTTGAAAGCCGCTGTTCATGACATTGTATAGTCATATAAACAAGACGGATTGAAGTCCTTCCTCAGCTCCAGGGAATCTCATCAAAATAGGTGAATGAGGTACAAAAAACAGACATTGAAAAACAATGACGTTGTCAGACGTCATAAAACTAAACGGCGACTGCGCCGGGTGATGCTACAATGTCGTTTGTATTTCATAATAATTTGGGAAATAATGAACGTATCAAGCTAAAATTTTCAATATTTGTTTATTTTTTGTTGTTTAATGTTCTTTAAAAATTTCGTAAGCTCAGACTATATAGTACTAATTTTATAGCCTCAGTCCACGAACTTTTTGATAACCCCTCGTACATACAAGAGTGTCTATAACCACTTAAGGAACCAATGTGGCACACACATGCGATCTTCTGAAGATTTATTGACAAGATACTGACAGTATTCTCACCATCAGTCAACTAACAGAGAATCTCATATCGACGGTCGACAGTGACAGCGTCTTTTGCTTTTACAATGGCAGTCTGTCCATATGTTTTGTACTACCTGGGGACTCGATCAAAAAGACTTCGCTAGGAAAACTTCCATTTCATTTATGTATTACAGATCTGGTGATATTTTTCATATTTTCTTTTTCTCTATTCATTTAAAGTCTTTTAAAGTGTCATTACAACATCCTAATCTAAAAGAACTGCGCTTTGCTGCGCTGTAATGTCATCAAACGTCGCCATTTTTCGTGTATTGCGTTGAGTTATGTCCAAGACATGATGTAGTTACGATATCGACACATTACTTTTTTATAGTTAACTATAATATTTCCCTATGCTTGTATGTTTATTACAATACTTTCTGTTTTAAGAAGTCTTCGTTACTGTCAATATCCACGATTTCGTGCCGATATCGAATCATGATTGTTCAAAGAATTATGGTTTCCATCTATAATATTAGTACATATTTATTATGTTTTTAACATGTGTTACTTGAAAACTATATTTTCTAAAACTTTCCCTGTAGTGTCGATATCGTCGATATCGACGATGTCGTCTCGATATCGAATCATGTTTGCTCAGCCCTTGGTTAATACCCTGTTACTTTGTGTATTTATGTTTAATTCATTTATTTTTACGAAGATTGTACCTGCCATCGGTATCGTCGATATCGACGATATCGCATCGATATCGAATCATGATTGTTAAAACATATTACTTTATCAACCTTGACCCTAATACAAAATCTTTATATTTACATATCCCATGACAATAAGTTCTGCGTTTCCTCATGCAATGCTTGTGCATATTTACTTCCTGATTAATAAGTTTACCCTAATGTCGATATCGTCGATATCGAAGATATCGTATCGATATCGAATCATGATTGTTAAGACATGTTTAACAACTTTTACCCTCGCCCGATATCTTACTCTAATCCTAATCTAAAACTATAACAACCACTAACCCTTAACTTATCATAATTTAATTTCATATTCATGCTAAAAATGAATAAATCTGACATCACCTGTGACCTTGTAAAACTATTTTATACCTCACTGTGAAAATAAATTCTACAAATAGGATCGATATCGATACGATATCGTCATGGTATTGTCTATATCAACGATATCGACATAACACAAAGTCTCATATATGGTACCAAGTATTTCAAATCAATAGTGCTCATCACGATCGATATCGATACGATATCGACATAATATTGTCGATATCGTCGATATCGACATCAAATTCGTTCTTGGACATGTATGATTGCGTTTACCTCATTCCCAATTCGAATGCTCGGGAAACTATTCAAAATAAACCAAATGCTTTGAATCCTAATTTTATGCATTGAAAACTTTTATTTACGAATTAAGATTTGTGTTTTCTCTAATATTTTTACCGTGCGCCGTAGGGTCGTACCTTGTGCACATTCAAGCAGAATAAAATCTTTATTCTTGTATATATATTATCAAAAACCCCACTTTAATATGATGAATAAACATTTACTGAAAATTTCAGCTTAGTGCGCTCATTACTTTTCGAGACACACTTTGTCCATGATTTTACGGGACAACCCTCGTAATATGAAGGTTTTTTGATTTGAGAAATATCTTGAAAATTTTGTCATGGAAAAGTCGCTTACAGTGTATGACATTGGTAACATTGAGAGAAACAATCATAATTTTCAGCGATCTCATAAAAAAGATCATCTGGCATACATTTAAAACGTATGATATTGAATCAGTTATCTTTTCTTGTCACTTATAATGTACCAGTCGATAAAAATAAATGGTAGACAGTTTCCTTCAATATGTTCTCGGAACCTTGAAGTGAACGTTGCCTGACTTTCAAATAAGACGGTCACCTTAAAAACTGAGGCCCTTTTTCATGGTAGACATGGCACGATAAAGATCTCTCACGACTCAATAGTTTAAGTGCCCAGTAAAGGTCAAAATTTGAAGCCCCTTACCGGAATATGGCAATATCTCTTTATGAGTGAAATATTTGAACAGGACGTAAAACTGCATACATTCAATCATTCAATCATTCTTAGAATGGCTTGTGTAAAACTTTCTGTAGATCCCTTCTCAATCCTGTGCGGTGGTCAGACATACAACTTTACGAAAAGTGATGGACACTATAAAATTATTAATGCAAGGAAATTTTCGTTAATCAACAGAAATAAAAGTCATACAATAAACCTACCTTCCTCAATTTCAATGTTTAGTTTGAATAAAATTTCAATTCTAAAAAAAACTATTATTTTATCCTTTCAAAGATGCAACTGAATAAGCGTGTTAACTATTTTCTTCGTAAAACAGAGAGGACACATGCAAAATGCACAGGATGAACAAAAAATATGAACGTAAACATTTACAAATAGGGGGATACATAAACACATAAGATAATAAAGAATAAAATTGATTGACATATTTGTAAATACTTCTAGAAAAAAAGCACGACGTAGTTACAAAAATATATGCATGGTACTTTATGTTGTTAAATGAAGTTACCATCTCAAGTGATTCAGTCTTGAAGTAAAGATTGATAAAATATTGTTATTACTTTTTCTGGGCAAGGAAATGCGTACAGATCCATTGTATAACGTCTGTAGAAGGATTTCTTTCAAGATTCCAAACTCTCTTATCAGAGTATCTATGAACCTTAAATTTTATTCAGTGGTATAGAAGGATTTGCGGATAAGAGATTACCACTCTTCAATATTACAGAAAGAATTACAGTATCCATGTTTTGCTCTGGGGAACCAGAAAACTGTGTCTGATCTAAAAGTAAAATAGGAAGTCATAATAGCACTATGTAACAAAGAGTCTGTGAAAGTCCTATTAAATGTCATTCAATGGTATAAGAGGAGTTGCGGATAAGAGATAGGTAAGCCAAAGCGAAACAGACGGATGAACATACAGACAGAGGGACGGACATCACGATTACTATATACCCCCCTACTTTTGGAGAAAGGGCTATGATAATTATAACAATCAAAAGAGCTTTAAATTATTCATTTTTAATTATTTTGATAATTTATCAAAAAAAAAAATAATAAAATAAAAAATAAAAAAATAAGAAGAAGAAGAAAAGAATAAGACAAGGACGTATTTGTTTGATAAGCCTGTTTTGTAGGACTGGTTTGTTTTAGATACTAAAATTTCATCGTTTCAGCATTACAGCTGTCACATAAATATTTTTTGACAATTGACATTAGTCTGATTTTTAAAAGTACATTTGTTTATGCCGTACACATTCATCGAGTATAACGTAACCATGATTAAAAGGGAAATAATCAGAACAATTGAGATCTTTCATCTTTGATAGCAAGGACAGATAAGCGTTTGTGTGCTTTCCTAAATACCTCAAATATTAACAATTAAGTTTGCATATTATGTAAAAGTGGACTTAAGTCGCATCAAAGTTTGAAACATTGACAAAAAATATAAAATATACCGTCCGTACAGTATGTAAAACTGGACAAAAAGTCTTGGGGAACAATGTGATAAGTAAAAACACTAAAAATGATTACATGCAAAACGTGTATAAGTCCATAGGTACAATTATGTGATAAGAGATTTCTTCTGAAAAACAATAGATTAAAAATGCTTTTATTTAATAATCCTTAATCACAGCACTTAAAACATTTTACTGTTTTTATCTATATCATATGTATATACATACTTATATGAACATGTTTATACACATAGTTATGATAATTTCTTAGTAAATCTCTGAAATTATGCATTTTGATAATTATGGTTTTTTTTAACATTTATTTATGTACTTTTACAATAATTCATCCAATCCTTTCATCCTTTATTTGCTTAAATTACATGTATACTGTAATATTTACATTTTTAATTGTTTTCTCTTACACAACTCTTTGAAAGTTAGATGAGGTTATTTCTTGATAACTAAACCTGAGTACAGATAAAACAAACTGAAAGGATAGAAGTCACATATGCATGCCAATCTCGTGCAACTCTCTCATGTCAGTGGGCGGGGACTATTGAAATTGACAAGGGAAACCTCGTGCATTTTAGATACGTTAGACATCATTTTTTATCTATAGTGTCAATTTTATTTCTCGCTCCATGATACACAGGACGGGAATTCAAATCTCGGTCGCCTTGACTTAGTCGACAAAAAATGAGTGACAACTATTCCTTCACCATATACCCTAGGCACGTGAAGTGAAATTTGTGGGTGATTCGGATGAGACCCTTTTGAAATGGAGGGCCTGTGACACGACAGGCGTTGGCACGATAAATATTGCTCAGTGCTTTATGGCCCTGTGTGCCGAGTAAAGGTCAAAATTTGAAGCCCTTCACAGGTACATGGTGACGTCTCTGCATGAGTGAAAAATTCTCGAATGGGGCGTAAGACAACGTACAATCTGTCATCGATCAATTTTATTTTCCAATTAATATAATGAATCACTGTCGAATGTCTTTGGTATGCCAGGGACATCAACGACAGTAGGAAACTTGGGGAAGTTATGTATAACACGCTTCGCCCCGACTTTTCTTGATACTTAGACCTACATATACACACACACACACAAAAACTAAAGGGTGATTCCGTAAATAAGGCAGAGTATATTTTGCATTTATAATACGATTTCTTCATTTTTTCTCTTTGAACTTAAATGAAAAGAGAATATGAAATTTATATAATTTAAGAGATTTTCCATATGATCTTTATAACATAACATGTAACCAATGCAGCCAAAGTTATAGTGAAAGCCCTACACTATATTGTTCCTTATTCTAACATTGGAGTTTATTCACATCTTTTGATTTACAAATAGACATGTGATACCCAAGAACATGAAAACTGCTTTGCTAAAAATTTAATCAAGTTTAATTCCTTATCACCTTTTTGGTTATGAAAAAAATATACATGCATTGTTACAACGCGAAATGTAATAACAACGCAAAATGTAATAAACCTGGATTATTACATTTTGCGTTATTACATTTTGCGTCGAGATCAACGCAAAATGTAATAAAAGTACAAATGAATAGGTTTTTTTTTTTTAGGACTCATTGCATTTGTCTATAAAAATAAAATAAAACAAAAGCACACTGTTCAATACCCCCAAACAACCCTGCCCACAGATGCACGTTTCTAATTTGCAACACCTATGATTTGAAAAAAATTATTAAACTGATTTCAAATACTAGTACATGTAGCTAATTAAATCAATATATTATAAAATTAATTAATTGAAAGAAATTGCATATATCTTTTCTTTTTTTATTTTGTTTTTATCGGCCACTACACTATTGAAAATTGTACTCAATCTGGCTGACCAAAAATAAATAGTGTTATTACATTTTGCGTCTTTGCCTTTTTGCTAAATCTCGACGTAAGATGTAACAACGAAATATGTAATAATCCAGAAATTATGTCATTACATTTTGCGTTATTACATTTTGTGTTGATATGGACGCAAAATGTAATAACGCAATATGTAATAATCCTCAAAAGTGTGTTGTTACTTTTTGCGTTATTACATTCTGCGTTTATTTCGACGCAAAATGTAATAACGCAAAATGTAAAAATCCAGGTTTATGACATTTCGCGTTGTTATTACATTTCGCGTTGTAACAATGCATGTAATATAGTACGAAAAAAATTCACCTACAAACTCAACCTAGAATATAAAATATAGTTATATGATTATTACATTGCGTATATTTCTTTCCCTACAACACATGCAGCCAATAACTGCAAAATAGAATATACTTTTACATAGATTTTAGATTTTATCTGAGTTAACAATGAGTTCCATTTTCAGCTCTGGAATCGTTTTGATATCTTCTTTCTGTAAGTTGCATTTCTGTCTACAGAAATGATCTGTGATACCAGCGCAGATAAAATGACTTTCAACATTTGCCCCTGTTCTAAGTCGGTCTCTATGGAAAAAAAAGTAACTGAATGAACATTAATTATTTCGGAAGTTCTATGTTACATACAATAACGTCGTCAGCAAATAAAATTTATCATAAATTTAATTTGAATGCTGACTGACGTTTTTCTTACTAAATGTTAGGCCATTGTTTACACACTGAATTGTTGACGGATGTATTAGTATTACTTACAGAAACCATTCAACAGCAAACAAGATAGGAACCTCGTGAACTGGAATATTTATAGCGGAAAGTATCATGACGACAGTAACTATACTAGCACTGGGCATGGCTGGTAAGGAAAGTGTTGAAAACGCTGCCAAAAATCTGCAACGATATTTTGAAACGTTTGGGAAAACGAATTTAAAAATATGAATACACCTCTCTTTACTAAATATTTACTGAAATCCACGGGTAATAATTTTTCAACACACGAGACTATGAAGTGGAATGGATCCAAATTGCATTTCTATTAGACCTCGCTTTGATATAAAATATATACCCTATTATTATGACTTTTCCAAATGTCAGTGTATACCCGGAATATTGTGCAATGAACATAGAAGCAGCTGAAATAAACAGGGCACTGCCATCTCCATTTGATGTGCAACAAAGAGGTATGACAAAACGCGTGATCCTTCTCAGTCTCTATTTTGATAACATTTTCGCATGCATGCAAAAGATCTGGCATTGCAAGAGCCCTGAAAAATAAAAGTTTTAGATTCATCATCGGTTTATTTGCTTCGATTCCTAGAAAATATTTATGATTTTTTTAAAATTGGAAAATAAACACAAATCTTAAAATAATGCACTTTTTCTTAACTGTTTTGGAGTACTTAGATGTAAGTATGAATTAAAACACACGGGGATTTGAGTATGTACAATGTTAGAGGCATATATATCGCTAAATTTGTAATAAAACGTATACTTACGAGGACCCGAAAGAAAATCCTATCAGCCAAGCCCGCTTTACACTTAGGATATGTTTGTAGGGATTTTTTCGAGTAAAAGCAAAATATATGAGTGGAAGAACAATGGCCTGGCTGAAAACAAGCCCCAAGGTGACTGTCAAAACGAAATATCCCAGGCTGACAAATGTCTCAGTGACGTCACGAGCACCTGCTAGGGATGCAGCTGTAAGACTTATCACGCCTATAGGAGTTAGCCTGTAAAAACCATTACCTTTAAAAATGATTTCATGTTGTACGTTTCATGAGGACAGTTTGATTTCATCTTATATGTAACGGCGACATTCAGTTATTAATGTCAGTTATTTGTTCCTTTGATGTCAAAATTGAATATACTTGTTGTCAAAGATATCAAAAATACCATTAGCGTACGTAATATACAATCAAAGTAATTTACCAGATAAACCATCTAAGAATTTGCAACACAATTTCAGCGCTCATGGCAAAGAAGTCAATAAATGTTTTGACTTTTTCTTTAATTCTCCCAGCAGCAATCCCAATGAACAAGCAAGCCAATATCAGTCCTACATTTGGGAAAAAACACAAGAAGCTAAGTGTTCGGCTATTTATTTGGTAGGGCAACTGCTTTAGTTTGAATTTATCAAACTATATTTCTTAAAATGAATCAAAGATTAGAAACAATGCAAAAGATTTAGTGAGATAACATTTGATTTGAATTTCTTACCAAGTATGTTTGGTCCATCTGATTTTCCTACAATCTTGACCATCTCCAGATTTTGTTTTACATCTGCTGTGGCATTAGTAGAATTACTAAGATCCTTTGATTCGCTCCAGACAATTTTAGACTGGAATTGTGTTTGTGTTTTGCGAAAGGCTGCCTCTACTAAGTTATCTGGTATGATATTTCTGTCAAATCATTTTAAAGTAAACATATACGTTCATGAGACGTATGTGTACTATATACATACCCACTTATAGGTTGTTTTTATGTCCCACTTATAGGCAAGTCAAAAAAGATTAACATTTTACTGGACGGCGGTGAAATGTCGGGACATAAGGCATTTATGCATTTTAAAATTATGCATAAAGTACAAATATGAACACATTTGAATGATTTATTTCATCTTAAGAATGTAAGAATGTACCGACTTATAAGTGGGTCAATTGCAAAATGAAAACTTAACGGCTTTGATAAAATGAACACCTATTTCCTGGCTATGAGAACAAATGCAAGTTTATCATCCCCCAGGACAACAACTATTTCTCGAGAAGCAGCCTCGGGAAATAGTTGCTTTGCTGGGGGAATTCACTTACTCTTTTTCTCAGAGCCAGGAAATGGGAGTATTGTATTAAATGAATGATTTTTTAAACCACTAATACCTAAGTAAATCTGCGAAAACGTCTTGTGCCTGAATTTTGTTGACCATTATTTTTTCGTTGTGTACAATATTGACTCGTCCTAAAAGTGAAAATACATATTTAAGGTAAACCTTGAATACTAAAATTATGTCTAGTATAAGTATATATCTCTACAAAACGTGTGAATCATCCTTTACATCATACATTTTAAACGATTTGGCTTCACTATCAATTACATCCAATAGAGAATCAAATGATTTATTTGGTTTGCTATAGAAGGATTTTGATTAAGCACACTTCTGAAAGGATTTAAAGCAATGGATTTTTATGTTCGCCCATTTCCTTTATTACAAATATAACAAATGACCAGTCACGGTAACCTAGTGGTAGAGCGTTCGCTTCGCGATCGGGAGGCCCGGGTTAAATTCTTGTTCACGGAGCCGCTTCAAACCTAAGACGTAAACATAGGTAGTGACTGTTCCCTCGCCAAGCGCTCGGCAAAAGAAGTGAAAGTCACGGGTCTTTCTGGTATGACCTTAAAATGTAGGTCCCGTGTCACCGTAGGCTTTGGCACGATAAAGAACCCTCACTGTTCAATGGCCCTGAGTGCCAAGTATAGGTCTAAATTTGAAGCCCTTCACCGGCAAACGGTGACGTCTCAATATTAGTGAAAAATTCTCGAGTGCGATGTTAAGCAATATACAATCAATTAATCATCATGATTATAACAAATGATTTGTTTATAAATTGGGCATGATTACATATGTGTTTTCCTTTCAAAGGTATTGTATGTAAGTATAAAACTAATAATTGGAACCTAATAAATTTCACGACTTGAACTTGGCTAAATTAGTAAATTTTTTTTTCACATAAAATGCAATTTTAGAAATATTTTCCAGCAAAGGAGAGCTCACTAATTAGAAAAAAAGGTCAACTGAGATTTTTGGCATTTTTGTGATATCATTATAATTATTTCGAGATACCTTGAAACAAATATTTTGTCTGTAATTTTTACCTGGTTTAATGATATAAATAAGTGTTATAGCAATAATACATCCCATCAAATTCGTAAGCAATATGTATGAGATAGATATCAGTCCTACTCTTCCGTTAGATTTTAGGTCTGACGAAGCCGTACCTACAAGAAAATAAACGTTAGTTTATGTATGTAATTGTGTTTTATTTCAAAGCATCACTTTTAGTAGTAACATGTAGTCTCACCATCCGATAAAAGTATTTTGTCTTCAATAAGCTATTTAAAGAAGTTTTTTTTACTTATTTTAAATCACTATACCATCTACATTTATACAGGTATATGAAATATCAAATAATTTTGATTAAAAAAACATATTAAGAAAGTTTGATTTTTTTCAACCCTCATTCATTGATATTTCAAGGTAAGTGGGATAAACATCAATATTATACTTTCATGTAAATTAGTTCAGTCTGATTGGTCAAGAAACATTTTAAAAAAACACTATTAAACGATGAAGAATGAAGCCACGCCCTCCAGCGTAGCAACAGTCAACATTGCTTGACGACGGGTGGTATTCCGAAAAATAGCGACTGCACAGAATTTATGCGCGTACGGTTCACTGTTATATGTATTTGTTCAAAACATTCAGTTTAATATAATCAATATATTACTTACTGTTTATGATACTGGTTACAATGAGGGGAACAATCATCATTTGTAGAGACCTCATGAAAAGATCGCCTGGCATACCTTTGAAATGTATGAATTTATACCAATAAAGTTTTATTAACCATTTTATAATAGTTCATTAAAATATGCTACATTCTGAGAATGACTGGTGACAATTTTCTTTGGATGTCCCTCTACCTTGTCTCGATCCTACTGCACGTTTTCTGTTACTCCAAACCCAGTGAAATTATGAGAAAGATGTATAAAAATGTATTTGATATAACACCTAATGCAAAATGTATCCTTTATGTTATATTATGACCATTTATGACAGTCCTATATATTGTTAGCTTAAAATAAAAATAAAATATAAAAAAGCAGAACATTGTTACATAATCAATGAAATATATACATCATCAGTAGAATTGTTAAATGGCGTAAACATCTCGAGTGATCACACTAGTGTTAAGGCTTTCCATAGCTTAAAATGCGTTTAAAACGTAGTTCACTGCATTGCAAGGTCGAGTATGAGATTTATTTTATGTTATGTACATTAAGTAGGACAAATTCATATAGAGAGTTCTCAAGGCTATATATATACTGGTATATTTCCATTATATAAACATACAGAGAACAGATATCTTCAATTCTGTATGAGGTTTGTCAGACTTCAGAGGTCAATACGTGACCTTGATCTCTATCGGTAAACATTGTACATACATTATGAAAAAGATGAATTCCTCTACTTGCTTTTCATGTATAAAAAATGAACAAAGTAAGCAAGTTAAATAATAATTATTTTATTTATAATGTATCCCCTGCTGACCGGTCACATACCCCGTGTGCTCCTTGTCATGATCAGGTCCATTCAGTGTATAAACAATGGACTAACAATTAGTATGAAAAACGTCAGTCAGCATTTGACTGAATGTAAATTGTATTTGCTGACAAGGTCATTGTATCGACCATAGAACTTTCGAAATGATGACTTTAAACTTGCTTGTCAATAATTTACCTCGTTTTAGAGATTGTTCATACGTAAAGC
This sequence comes from Saccostrea cuccullata, assembly GCF_032062105.1. Taxonomy (NCBI): domain Eukaryota; kingdom Metazoa; phylum Mollusca; class Bivalvia; order Ostreida; family Ostreidae; genus Saccostrea; species Saccostrea cuccullata. The sequence continues at coordinate 9,794 of NW_026939578.1, read as the reverse complement.
AATCGATTGATCGATTGATTGTATGTTGTTTAAAGTCCCTCTCGATATTGTTTCACTCATATGGAGACGCCACCACTTGCCGGTGGAGGGCTACAAATTTTGTCCTATGCTCGGCACTCAGGGCCTTTGAGCAGTAAGGGATCTTTCTCCTGCCAGCACCTATTACGACACGGGGCCTCGGTTTATACGGTCTCATCGGTCTCCTTGTCCCGCAGTGGGATTCGAACCCGCGACGTAAGGATTGTCTACTAACATTGCGACTCTAGAGCAGACGCTCTAACCACTGCGCCACGCGGGCGACCCTTGAGTATTGAATCAAATAAGATATAAACACTCCGTATGCAGGTGATAAAGGTTTATTGCTGTATAATTAAGGGAAGTTGACGACAGAAAAGTTAAAGTCATCACGTTTATCATATAGCTTGGTTCTTAGATTACCATCAACGTCTTTTTCTAGTAAAATATCCATGTATGAAACAGACGTATCAAACTCTGTGGTATCTTATTTCTCAAGCTCACCAGGATATGTCGTATCGACGTAAGAATGGAAATTACCATTATTAATTGACAATACGTCGTCGATATATCTAAATGTCGAGTTGAAGGCCACAGCAAGTGTTTTCTTATATATGAATATAAAAATACGCGGGTATGTTAAGGAAGCATATAAGTCATTTTTCGGGAAATTTAGACTTTTTAAAGAAAATTAAGTTTGATAATTTAACAAAACCGCTGAGAAACGTAAACTATTATCATCTATTGCATAAAGATAAAAGAGTGTCTAACGCAACGAAGTGCACCAACACCACGGCATCACGTGACTTCTATTAATAGCGAAATTTTCCTTAATAAAAAAGCTAACAGAACAACCATACCTCGGAAATTGATAATTTCTTTGAGGAAATGATGTAACTGAAAAACATCTATTAAGCCTAAAAAGTGCTGCTAGAATCCCATTGTCCCGTCAGTAAAATAATTATTCCACACATTTGCAAAAAACCTTACCCGCTGTTTTGCATTTTTTACATATGAACCGAGATTTTTCGTAAAACCATGTTTAACTCGGGATTCTAGCAGCACTTTCGAAGTATTTTAGGAGGCAAACTTTCTATCTGTACAAATTTTATGTTTTAAAATATGCAGCTTATTGTTGTTCTAATGCATTATTTTTGTCACAAATGACAGAGAAAAGGCCGACCGGGATACGTATATAGCTGACTGTCTTCGAAAGAGAATATAATCAATGAAAATAAATTCGCATACCTGTTTATTAACTGTACTCCATATGAATTTCACAAGATATTCACGATATTTGCTTTTTAAACTCCATTTTACGTATCTTTGTACATACTGTCTTAGCCAAATTCTCTTTACACGACGTAATCAATTCCCAAGTTACTTGATGTACACATATGACGTCATCGGTGGTAGATTTTAATCAAAATGACAAAATACAGCATAACAAAGTAGGAACATTTCATTGTTGTTAATGTTTACACGTTTCTATTCATTTTCTAGAGTTAAGGTAGAGACCGATAGCAATCACGTGATAGAAAGAATTCGCATATTTGCACGTGCTGTTTTTCCGGAATTCCGCAACGCCGTCAAATAAAAGTCTCCATTTACACATTGTTGTCCCTGCTACAAGATGGCCGACGAAGCAATCGAGAAATTTCCTCGATTTAAAAGACAAATTTGACATACATATTAAACTTTACGGTTCTCGAAATTGAAACATCTTCATGAGAATCAAATTAGAGGTGAGACTGAAACCGACCATGAACATAATTTTGGTGAAACTACTCCTTGTCCAGTGTCCACTGCAGCACCACGTGGGTACACCGGTATCGATCTGTGCCAGATGTTGATTTCAATATAGACATTTAAGACCACGACCCTACAGATGTTAATTGGTATGACGGAGGAAGTAAAATTTTTGAAGAACAGATTTTTTGTTTGCTGTGTCCATGTCAGATACATAAGGTGAATATTTACGACTTTAATAATAGTATATCGATCATGGCTAAAGTGTTTGATTGTTTACGCACCTGTCTGGTACAACTAATATATTTAGCTCCAATTACCAATAACCTACTTAGATTTTTATACTTTCCTAATGCTGTTTTATTTAGCTTAAAATTAATACTTATTATATGACTAGTCTGTAACTTTTAGAATAGAAGAGCAAAACCAGACATTTATGGTGTCAGAACATGATAAAGGCCGGATTGGTAAAATTAGCAAAAATGTAAAGGTATCATACTTATCTGTGCCTAACACACAAGGTGGTGTTTAATTTAATACTCAAAAAATGGAAAAACATAATTTGCTTAAATTGTTCAAATGCAGAAATATGTAAACCATCTCTGCTTTGGATGACAGGTTATAACCCCTTTTATAAATGATAGTAGACATTTATTTGCAAATCTTTTGTCTTTTTGAACTAAAAAGCAAACTACAAAACATTGCATTGAAAAAAAAGGAAACAACTTTATGATCAAGTGCCAAAATAAAAAAATAGGGTCAGTTGAGTAGCAGGAAACAAGACTTTTTTTTTTTGCTTTATGTAGTGTTTATGTACATGTATTGTTATAAATTTATGTACAGGTATGTATTTGTTGTAAGCTCAAAAGGGCCTTGATTATAGACAGATATCATATTCATAGATTGTAAAAGAAATATTTAATGCTACAGGTGAAGCAAGCTATGGACTAGACACAGTATTCAGCTTTCTCTGCTGAAGTAATGTGACCAAATCAAGTGTCACCTGGAAAGAGGAATGTCAAGGGTGATTAACATTAACTCCAAGATAGCCATTGGTTTGTATTTTTTCCTTTCAATTTACACTTGCACATGTATCAGGGAAAATACAGAATTTTTTCCAAGGGGATGGTGAAAAGGAGGGGTTTTATAATGCATGTATTTTAAATTTAAATTTATAATTTATAATGATTTTTAATCCTTGTATTTTTTATTTACACACCATAATGTACATACAGTATTAATTTATACATGTAGAAGCATCTTTTCGAGTCAATAATTTCTAAAAGATTTTATTAATATTTCAGGAAACTTCAAGCAAAATCTGCTACAGCAAACTCAAACATAAAGTGGCATAACAAGGAATATTTATGTCTGGACTGAGAATCTAATGGAAGATCCCTGTATCACTAGTTAGGTGCTCTATTGACTTAAATACATTGTTAAATGCTTGTGTATAAACTTATAAAAAGACATATTGTAAATTGAATTCAAAACTGAATAACCAAAACAATTGTAAAATGTAAATATGTTTTCTACTTGACTGAAATTGTTTCGAATGAAACACCAAAGAATTGATATGATAATGTGAAGAAGTCAGTATTGTTAAAAAACTTATAAGTGACATGGTTTTTTAACAATACTGACTTCTTCACGTTATCATAGCTAAATTTGCAAATACTCATAAAATAGATCAAGCTATCTATTTTATTTTTATTTTATTTCAATCATGTTACAGATCCCACGGAAATATAGGATCCTTTACTAATCAAGTGTCATCTGCAGTGTTACAAAAGAGTATTGGATTTATATTAATAAGGTAATTAGGGACAAAACTAAATTTAAAAAATGGAATAAGATGTAAAAAGAGAAGTATTTTAATTCTACATATAATAGTTATGTTGTTAAAGTTGTATATGAATTGATGTGTCACTGACAGGTACATGGAGTTTTTTATTTCCACAAAAATTTTATCCTTTGGTATTAACTCTTGAACAGTTCTTGCTGAGTTTATTTCTTTTTCTTTAACCCCATGATCCTGGCCTTAGAGTGTGGCCTACATTTAGAAACTAAAATATTTTAGCTTTATCCTTCTATACCAAGTTTGTTTAATTAAGACAATTCATTAATTCAAATAATTTCCTTGGAAGCAAAAGTGCCCAGATTAATGAGGCCAATTTTATATGCATTTATTAAAAAAAAATCATGACATTATATAAAAAGGTATCTCAGAAGTGTCTTACATTCATATAGACATAGTCATACTATGTTTGCAGTGTAAGAAAGAAGTAAAACATGTGTTTTCGTTCTTTTTGTTTTAAAATATTTTGTTCTTTTCAGAAAAAAGAACTACCAGAAGGAGACAGTAAAGGCGAACGGACATATCACGCCATAAGACATGCTTCAATATCTGAATATACAGAATGAATTTTGCTCACTGCAGATCCTTGTCAAAGAACACCTTTGTTGTATTGACATAAAAACAAAGGAATTGTCAGGATTCTTGAACATGACAAAACCGACTGCATACGATGGCAATTAAAAAATGCATTCATATTCACATTGATCTTTGTTAGCCAATTAGAAAAAAAGCAAAATAGCAAGTTTATCCTATTACCATACATGTGTACATGTACTGAATGTATTCACTATATTTTATTGAACTACATCATGAGTTTAAAAATTGTACAGTATCATATACAGTTTATGGGGGGATTCCTCTAACTTTTATGAATCTGTTCGCAAAATCTTTACTTCAAAGTTACAAATTATTACCTCTGACACATTGTATGTTTTCTTAGTAAATTATTACAGTATTTTTGTAAATATGAAATGAAAACCGAATCACTCTCCATTTTCCCAGACTTTTTACCATGTGATGCTTCAGTGTATTGATATCTAACAACTGATGACCAGGCAGTCTTTGTTTTACAGTGTAATACATAGCACATTGTTATCTAAATATTTTTAAAACAAAGATAACATGCCATGGATTGATTCTGCATACAAAACTTCATAATCACTGAGTTTTCTTATTCATGTTGTACAATGTATTTGGAATAAAAAAGGAATTGTTAAAAGAAAAGTGAATTTAATTCTATTGTTGCAAAGGAAGATAATAAGACTTGTTTATTTATTTACAGAATTGGTCAAAAGAAATTGTCATTGATAATTCATCCAAGAACAATATGTATAATAAATCTACAGAGTCAATTTGAACGATATAAAGAAAAGTTCTTATCTTTTTTAATGTAAGTGCAAAAAGGTCAACCAGGTCACCATGTGTCCAGGTGTACATGTATAAATTGTTTTTTTTATATATATAAAATGTAATTTAGAAGAATATTACAAAGAATTTACCTATTTCCTTTGAAATATTTTGATTAATTCTATCTATCAAAGTCAAATTGAATGATATAAGGGAAAGTTCTTATCTTTTTCAATGTAGGAGCAAAAAGGTCAACCAGGGCAACATGTGTCTAGGTGTACATGTATAAATTGTTTTTTTGATATAAAATGTAATTTAGAAGAATATTACAAAGAATTTACCTATTTTCTTTGAAATACTTTGATTAATTCTATCTATCAAAGTCAAATTGAATGATATAAGGGAAAGTTCTTATCTTTTTCAATGTAAGTGCAAAAAGGTCAACCAGGGCAACATGTGTCTAGGTGTACATGTATAAATTGTTTTTGTGATATAAAATGTAATTTAGAAGAATATTACAAAGAATTTACTCATTTTCTGTGAAATATTTTGATAAATTCTTGATAATCTCTCTTAGTCACCATATTCTTCAAAAATGCATCCTTCTAAAGGAAGGGGGTAGGGTAAGATGTAAGATAGTAAACTTGTTCCAGGATGAATTTAAACCCCATTATGTAGTATGATTTTTTTCTGAAATTTAAGACACATATAGACTAACTATAATATGCAATAAAAAAAGAAATTTGATGGGTAATTTTTTCACAGTGGAAGCAGAAGTGGGAGACTTTGTGCAATGAATAGGCAATATTTTAACCTAATTTGACCATGCATCTTGGTAAATGTAATTCTCTTTTTTGCTTACAATGCTTGATAAATTCAAGATTGATGTCAAATATTAATCCATATAGACAGATGTTTGAATTCATATAAGACAAATGATAATTGATATAGCAATAAAAAAAATACAGCCTTTTTCATATCATATTCTTATTTTATTTTACCTTGCTTTTTCAGCTCTTCGGTGATTGTTGAAGGCTATATTAAAATTGTCAAATTTCTCTAAAAATAGCCCGATGACCTACCTTGAATTTTTGATATGATTTAGAACAAGGACTCAACACAAACATATAAAAAATTCAGAAAAATTCAATGGGTAGTTTTTTTTTGACAAGCTATCAATCTCTACCTTAAATTACATCTTTAAATACCAATATTACGAAAACCTGTGTTCTAGAATTGACGTCATCTCGCCTACTATGACGTCATAATGTAGCACTGATTTAGTCAAGGTAGAATATTTTGTATGCTTCCTTATCCCTCCTGCGTAGGTCCGCTTATAACAGAGCGCAATTGGTACCCATGGGAGTTCCAATAGATTGTTGGAATACCTGGTCTCCAAAAACCACATAGATATTGTTAATCAGAAACTCAAGCATCTCTTTGATGTCAACTTCATAGTACTTGTGTGTGTAATCAGAATGTGTTTTAACCAAATAATCTGGCAAATGACCAATGACGAGGTAAGTAAATTTACGAGGTTTTTGAATGTATAGTTGCACAGTGCTCCCTAAGTTTTTCCTTCACTTCTGCCAATATTTTAGTGAGGAGTAATGAAAGATGCTTGGTTGAACATTTACTGGAAACCGCAATGTATCTTTGTTTGTAAGGATTTTTAAGAAGTTTCGGAATCCAATATATATATATATAGGGTAGCTCAAATTCCTTTTGGCTCTGTGGTATATTAAAAATATTCAAAACTGACATTTGATTTTGAAGAAGACAAATGTGCTTTGGAAAAGTAACACTTTTACTCAGGTTGAAATTATTTTACAATAACTGACAAGTATATTTTAGGGTATTTCCCACTAAATATTGACATCTGTTTTAAAACACTTCATCATACATTTTTCCCAAGCACTTTTCAGTTAGATTGGAACTCCTCTACCATATTTCCACAAAAGATCCCAAATAGATCCCCATTAATCATCTGCGCATGTCTCTTTTATACACTTATCATGAATTCTGCTACTATCCACAGGTATGAAAAAGAGAAAATTTAAAAAGTTTATATTTTGTATATATTTTGAAAAGGCTGATTTTGAAACAGGAGAAATCAAATAAAGCTCTCAAAGTTATTTCGATATATTAGATTTTTAAAAAGATTAGAACACGTTTATTTTACAGCAGCTGTCTGACACTTTATATGCAGATTGAAATAATGTGTAAAGTTTATGACAATATCCCCATCACCACATCTCAAGTTTCCAATGACTTGATGTCATTTTTAATTATAACGCCATGCATTTGTAGTTCAGAGTAGTGAATGCACAGAGTACAATGCAATATTCTCTGGGAAACCTTATTGTATCTGCGATCTAGAATTCAGCTTAAAAGGATAAATACAAATATGGTTCTAACTTCTCTGGTCAACGAAAACGTACCGATCCATTGTATAACATCTGAAGAAGGTCTAGCTTCACGAATTCCAAACCCGATTATAAATCCCAGAACGACTGCCAAAAACGTCAACACAAAAAGAAGTTGTCCTCGTAAGATTCGCTGAATATTTGGTATACAGGATCGTCTCTTGTTGCTGCTTACTTCCATCAGGTTCTTCATCTTGTATATAAAGTATGAGTATTGCTTATATTTATCACCAATTATATTACATATAGCGAGAAAATAAAAATTATGAGTTAAAACTACTGTACTTACTATATACAACAAGCATTTACGAAAGAAAAGTTTTTATATTATTCAAAAGGTATGCATGTTTTTTTCTTGAATTTAATATTTTTAAAGAGTTTGTCTGTTATTTTGAATTAAATCACCATTAAAGTTTTAAGAATGAGCAATTTGTCATTAATATGTCAATTTAACAATTTATTTAAAGTATATCATTTCATTCGCATTAACAATGTGTGTGATAGTATTACATGGATTTAGCGTCTTTGGACCCTTTGAAAAATAGCCTGCTCAACATATTTTCCAATGAAAAGATGTTTTTAGCATTTGTAATTTATATGCTCTTCAGAGAGTTTTTATTGTATGTTTAAGCAAATGAAGAAAAAATCCTTCAATTGTCAAAACCATCCAATGCATTGCAACTTAAAATGTCCATGCAAATTGATTGTGGACAAGGTTTTGAGCAAGGGTAAATTTTCATAAATTTATTACAATTTTATCATGTTTCATTTCAAACTGTGACCAATAAATCATTGCCTCAATGTATTTTGTTTCATCCTTATCAACAATGTGTAAAGCTATTGTTGGTCCTTGGACTCTGTAAAAAACTTGCTTTAATATATCTTCTAATCTTGATGCCTACATAATTTTTAAAAGTCATAAAATGCAGGTTTAATAAGTGTGTTGACTTGCTCAGCTAATTTCTTTTTAGAAATATTAAATTCACCGTAATAGTTAAAGGACCTTTCACAATTGGCGCACGAGCAAAAGCGACAAAATATTCGTGCGACCGAAAAACTTTGATTTGGATCGTAAACTGTTGCTGTAATAATTATAAAAATTATATGAAAAATATATTCGTACGAAATTCTCACGATCTAAAGCGACCGTCGTGCATTAAATCCTGCGATATATCTTGCGTCTATATGCGACTGTTGTACAATGAAAGATAATGCGAAAGGATCGCGCAAGTGATCAGATAATCGAACAATTGAACGTGCACCAATGCGTCTGGACGTAAGGCGCTCGTGCAATCATGCGTTTCATGGTACGAATGATCGTGCAAGTGAGAAGGGTAATATACATATAAACTACCCGTTTCCGACCCTCTTCAGTCGAATGCAAGAGATGCCGTTCAAAAAGATTACAAAAGCTACAGGTAAAGCCAAGGTAAACCGTAGAGAGAAGCCCAGGAGGAGGAGGAGGCCCAGGACCTGCCGCAGCAGCCGAGCCCTGATCATAATCTGTCTGAACTTGTATTGGTGAAGCAAAATCCATGGTCAATTGTGTTCTGAAACAGAGATGCTTATACAGGGTTTACATACATGTATACTAGTGGCAAAGCAGTGGGAAATTGAAGCTGATAAATCGTGCATAGTAAGACGTTGCAAGATTACATAAGACACGTTGAGCAACAGTCTCATGGTCGCACAACACACGCATATACAGCTGCGATTCATCTTACGACCTTTAAAAATAGTGCATCACTCTTGTTAGTCCGCAAAAAGTTGTAAGACGCTCGTACTAATATTCGTACGTTGAATTGCAATAAATGTGGATCGCATTTGGTCGCGTCTGAATAGTGTGCATGTCGACTATTTTGAGGAGACTTGGTGCGACCACTAAAACGCATGCAACGAATGCGAAACATCATGCAACGCATGCGATAGCTCGGCGAGAGCTCGTGCGAAGCCAAAATTTTCCGATCGCAAAGTGTTGTAAAGTGCTCGTGCGCCAATTGTGAAAGGGCCTTACAGCATGATTCTAGGTAATTAAAAGAGTCCACACAATTTCCAGAATATCATAATTACAAGTCCATGAGTAATTAACAAATCCCCCTTTCCTAAATACTATTTCTTTTTTTTTTGGGGGGGGGGGGGGTTGGTTTTTGCGATGTTAAATTACATGAGGTTACGAAGCCCTGTAAGGTGTCAAACAAACCATCTCGAAAAGCAAAACGAAAATATTTAGTTCCCTTAATTCCTTGGACGGGCAATTATAATTAATGAAATTATTTTCCAAGTTGTCAACATACATATTGAATAGAATCGGTGATAACTCTTCCCCCTGTGTAGACCAAGAATTTACAGGAAAGTCTTCCAGTATATCTCCTGCATTCTTGAAACAGTTGCGCACGTCA
>NW_026939577.1:0-9412 GCF_032062105.1 Saccostrea cuccullata | reverse complement strand
TTTTTCCAATTTCACCACCCCCCCCCTAACCCCTTAGAAATATTAAAAAAAAGACTTACATTTTGTTTTTTTTAAAATTTCAAAATTGGCAATCTTTTACCTGACCCCTAGGTAATAAAACTACTTTTGAACTCCAATCAAAACTTGAAATGAACCTCCAAATAATACCGTTTTTGTTTAAAAATTTAAAGGTCAAAAAAAAAGCGGGATTGTTTTGCATAGCTTCCAACATTTAACAGAAAGTTTAAAAACCCAAATTCAAAAAAAGGTCGGGTTTTTTCTTATAGGAAACATTGTGTCAGATTAAAACCCTTTTGGGAAAATGAATGTTGTTCATGCTGATGTTTTCCAAAAAAATTTTTAAAAATAGGCCTAAATTTTTTGTTTGAGCACATCTCCTTTAAATAGGATAAAAATGAGTCAAGGGGAAAATTTAAAATTTAAAATTTTTTTGTTTTTTTTTTAAGGGAAGCATAGAGTAAAAGGTTTTGAAAAAAGTTCATTATTCAAAAAGTTTAAAACCCTTTTGGGGGCCCAGAAACTGAATTCAAAATCAAAAAAAAAACACAACAAAAAAGGAATATGAAATACAATAACCTAACCCAGAAAAATTTTAAACGGAATAAAAAAAAAAAAAAAAAAAAAAAACCAAAAAAAATTTTTTAAAAAATTTCCTCTCCGGGCCACCATTTATTTTGAATACAAAATTATTTTTTTTTAAAAAAAAATTTCACTTGAAAAAAAAGGAAAAATGTTTATAAAGACTAAAAAAAAAACATAGAATGGTTTTTAAATTCAAACAATAACCAATTAACCGGGGCATGTTTTTTATTTCATTAACATTCAACATTTTTGTCACCTATGGTATTTTTTGGGTTTAACCCTTATGGGTTTTTATTGTGAGTGGCTCCCTTTATCCAAAAGAAAGAAAAAAAACAGGGAAAAAAATTTATTATTCTATACAATGTACATCCCTAAAAACCCCTCCTTTTGTATTAAGAATGGAAACAAAATTTATTGTAGGCCTGATCCGTTTTGCTACCTGGAGAAATAAATCCCCCTACAAAAGGTTATAAGAGAGTGTATCATGTCATATTTTTAATTTTCCTTTGAAAAAGTCTTATCATTATGCATTTAAATAAAGTGGAATTTCAGGGGACTTTGGGGGAAATAATTCATGAAATTTGAAAAATCTAAACTTTTTGGGAAGTTTTAATTTGGGGGTCTTGGGTTTAAAATTTTGAACAAATCAAGAAAGCCCCTACCTAAACCCCCTTTTGATTACGGGGCCCCCTCCCCAACCACCCAGCAAAGGGAAAAAAACCCCTTTTCCCCCTTTTTAAAAACCCGGGGAAAATTGCAAGTGGGCTGCTGCTTCAAAAATCTGAGAAAAAACAGAAAATGTCAAGGTTAAATTTTTTCCCAAAAACAACCAATTTATTATATTGAGAAAATAATGCAGTCAATATAAGTTTTTTTTTCCTTTTGGTTACAATTGTACCTCATGTAAGGACATTGGTTTTTCTACTTCCGCTTGGAAAAAAAGGGTTTTGCAGCATTTTTTTGAACTTTTCCCATTTGGTTTAGGTTTACCCTTGCCATACTTTTTATTTTTTTGTTTTAATTACTTTTTAAATAATTAAAATTTTCAAATTTTTCTTTTAAACAGCTAAATGTCTACAAATCTTGATCATTTTTTTTCCTTCCAACAAAAAATTAATGACAAAAAAAAACAAATAATATTTGTACATAATCTTTATCAGTTTTAAAATATTTAGACTTCATCTAATTATTCATAAACATACCCTAATTTTTTTTAAAAGGGGGTTTTTTCGTTTTAAATTTTTTCCCTTCCAAAAGGAGGGAACTCTTTGAAATCTGGCTGCAGCCTCAGGATGGCATTCATCTGGGTTTCCACCCCGTATGGGGTGGGGGTGGGAAGTAGAAACCCCATTTTTGTTTTTTTGTCTGATCAAAACAAGAGTTATTTCTTTTTTCTAAGTTTAAATTTAAAAGGTTGTAAACTGCAGTTCATGAAAACATTACACAACACAGGCTTGGAAAGACTTTGAAAAAAAAAACCCCCAGAAAAAAAGTAGGGTTAGTGTTTTTTCTGCCATTAAACAATATCATCAATACAATTGTTTTTTTTTTAAATTTTTGGAATTTAAAATTGTCATGTTACAGACTTCTCCTATAAATGACAAAAGTGCTGCATTGGAAATTAATAATGTGAGACATCAGACTTCTGGGAAAGGATTTCAAATAGCTGTTTTTTCCTCCAATTAAAAAAACAAAAATCATTCTTTTGGCTTTTTTTAACCTTTTTCTTTTAAATGAAAAAGAAATTTAATTTAAAATTTACAATTTTTAATTTTTTGTTTAGACTTGGTTTTTAAAAATTTTTTTTTAAATTTTTCCTTTCTTTTTTTTTTTAAAATTATTAAAAAACCTTAAAAAAGGAAAGGAAGGCCCCCTATCAAAAAAAAAGAAAAAAAGGGGCCCAAAATGGCCAAAAAAATGGAAAATTTTTTAAATTTGATTGCTTAATAAGGGCCAATAATCTTTGGAGTCCCAACTCATTTTACAGCTTCTAAAACCACTTCTAAAAGAAAACTCCCCATTAGTCAGACTTACAGAGAGTTCCTTGCTGTCACTTTTCAGGAGGAATTTTGGGGGGTGGGCTTTAAAACCCGGGGGCCCACTCGCCGTGGAGGAATTTTGGTCATCGAAAGTGGATACACCCGGGGTGGGGCCCAACTTAATTGGGCACCATGGAGCCAGGTGAGATGGAAAGGGGGGGTGGTTGTCTGGGACGCCACAAGGGGGGAAAGGGTTTGGAGAAAAAAGAGTCCCGAAAAAAAGCTAAAAAGGGAAAAAAATTTTTTTTTTTATCAATTCCATAAAGGTGTATGCTTTCAAGTCAACCATTTTCATTAAAAAAAATTGGGTTTTTTAGAAAATTTCTTTTGGAAATAACCAAGCTGTAACATAAACCAACTTTAGTTCCTTACCAGAAGTTTGTTGTTACCTGGATTTTGTAAAATTCCCGGAGGGGCCTTTGAAACTCCCGGACATGGGGGGGTTTACTGGCCATTCCGACCAGAGCCATGATTTCTAGGAACTCCTCCTTTTCCCGCCTCACACAGCTGCTGGACATCATCTCCCCCTAAAAATAATCAGAAACATTTACATACACTAAATCATTCACAGATACCAAATTACTTAATCTTCAATATACAAAGTCAATTTTGTAAAAATAATGGTACATAAAGAATTAATGAAAATTTTTAAAAGAATTTTATGAAAAAAAATTTTTTGAAAAAAAAAGAGTTATTATTTTAAAGGGATAGCCCTTTTTAATTTCTGGGGTTTTGAACTCTTGGAAAAGATCTTATTAATATCAATGAATGAGGGTGTTTTTATACATGTACTAGAAAAGAAATACATAATATATATATGCATTTAATCTTTTACAAGTTTCATATAACTTGACAAAATAAGCAGTTAAAGAGGGTGGGGCTACCATGAAATGGGAATCACAAAAATATTACAACATTTTATGTAATTTGCCATTAGGATGTGAATTTGAAAAAGCTTACATTCAAAATTTAACATCAGTTTCTTTATTTTTTTTTCCCAAGGTCTTTAAACCGGGAAAACTATTCATAATTTTTTAAAAAAATAGCAATATGCAAAAGAATACACAGTTTTATAAAAACAATTTCCCCATTTGAAATTTTCTTCAAAACATGTCAAGTTAGCCAGAAATTGCAAAAATAATTTTTTTTATCACTATCTCAATGGTCTGTGGCCCAAAAAACCCCCCCACCCCATTACCTCTCAGCATTTATAAAAATGTCGTGAACTTGCTGAAACTAAATTAATAACTCTTCATTAGTTAAAAAAAAAAATCTGCTTCTGTGTAGTAACTTTACAACACAAAAAAGAGCTTGGGAAAAAGTAAAGAACAATTGACATTAAACTGCACTCTTCTGTCTACTTGTATAAAAATCTCCCATTTTTGACCCATTTGGCAATAAAGTTCTGATGTGGATTATACACAAACTTTTCATTGCTTGAGAAAAAAGTACTTTATTTATATGAATACAGTGCTCAGAAAAAAGTGTTTCAGCTGAAAAATGCTTGTCACAAGAACTTAGCATTTGTTATTGTATGTTTTTAAAAACTTCTCCAACTCTGCAATGTGGTCATGTTATTAATTTGAAATACCCCCTTTAAAAAAAAAAATTTAAGATCAATCATAGGGAAAAATATAGGTCACAGAATAGAAGCATATTCTGAATATGAAGTGCAAGCCCAGGTGCAAGTTTATACAAAATTTTATAAATTATGATTTATATAAACCTCTAAGTTTCATTTTTCAGTTAGTGAAATCGGGCAAAATATTCTAAGGGATGTAACCCATGTAATCCATGCAAGGTTGATCACTCAGTGTATCCACTTAGAAAATACCTGCTAAAAACCTTAACTTCAAGGATAAATTTAGCACACATATTGACACTCCTATCAAGACCGAGAATTATACTATCTAGGATATCACTGATGAAGTTTTTTAATCCCCCCTTAAAATTCCAAAAATATTTCATCAGCAAAAAAACCCTTTTTCACCTCGAACCACCATCCAAAACAGAATTTTGTACCCCTTTTAAAAGTGTTCGAAAATTTCTTTTGGCCCAAATTTTTGTTGGACGCCTTAGTAGCCATGGAGAGAAATCAAATTCCTATAACCTTCCCAAAAACCCGACTAGGGTGGACACTAACGCAGTATTCTAATATTACCAGAAAAAAAATTTCCTAACCTTATATTAAAAAAATTTTAAAAACCAAAAAATTTTATTTACATCACAGGCTACCAACCACATATAAAAGAATTTCAGGTTCCTTATATTTTATGAAAAAAACAAAAAGCAAGACATTTTTGAAGACTAACACAAGAAATGTTTTTTTTAAAGAAAAATGTTGACAAAAAGAAAATTGTGTTACATTAAAGTGTAAAACTTAATAATAAAATTAAAACCCCTATATTTTGGGAAATACCACATCGGCTTAAGGGAAAATTTTCAAACATGTACGGGATTGTATGTGTCTTCATTTTGCAGCCTGTGAGCAAAAATTTTACCCCCTTTTTTCCCCACTTCCTTTTGGGTCCGTTTAAACCCTCCTTTTCCTGACCCCACCTGGGAGGAAATCCTTGGAGGTCAGACACAAAAGAAGGGCCCGTTACAGGAAGTCAGGGCTTAAGGATGGGGACATCCTGGTGATTAGTACAACCCTCCCCTCAGTACTTTATCATTTATCAACACCCTTATACATCATGTACATACTCTAAAAATTGTTCACACTTCAACACATGTGTTATAATCCTTTTTAAATAACTTTTTAGTAAAAATAAAACTTATGTTTTTAAAAAATTTTGCCAAAAATTTAAGAATCAAATTGTAAAAAAAACAAGAGGCCATGGGCCACATCGTCACCTGAAAACTTGGATGATGCTGTTCTTACCAGATTTCCCCTTTGTTTTCCCCATTGTGGCCCCATCCCCTTCCCTTTCATTTTACTTTAATATTTAGAATCTACACTATATCCCAGGTCTTCCCCATAAATTTAGTTTCCTGGCCCAGTGGTTTTTGAGAAGAAGATTCTTAAAAGATTTTTTCCCACATATATCCATGTAAAAAATTTGATTTCCCTTTTTGGGCCCCGCCCTACCCCCCATGATTTTAACAATTTAAATACTACCCAAGGATGCTTCCACTGTTTTTGTTTCCTGGCCCAGGTTCTTGAGAAGAAGCTTTTAAAAATTTGTTAATATTTCCATGTAAAATTAAATTCCCATTGGGGGGTCCCCCGGGGGAATTTTAACAATTTACATGTATCTCATACCCCAAAGGATGCTTCCACATAAGTTTCAGCTCTCCTGGCCCAGTGGCTTGAGAAGATTTTTTAATTACCCCACCTTTTTTTTTTTCTTTTATTATTCCCCTTTAAAGGGGGCGGCCCCTTTATTTTTAAAATTTTTTTTTTAAAAGGATGCTTTGTACAAGTTTGTTAAAAAATTGGCCCATTGGTTTTAAAGAAGCAAAAAAGTGAAAAATTTAAAAAGACAGATGGAGAAGGACAATGGACAAAATGTGATCAGAAAAGCTCACTTGAGCCTTCGGCTCAGGTGAGCTAAAAAACAAAATTCTCCTTTCCTGAAAAAGAGGGAGAGTAATGTTGGACAACTAAAAAGGGTTAAAAACATTGATTTCCCGAGAATGATTTGGTGGGTCAAGTTCACTTTTAGTGACCTTGACTTAATTTTACTGTCTTACCCCGTGCTATAAATGTGTCGTAGTACTGTAGAAGTTCTTCTGTAAAGGGGGGAGCTGCCATTTGATGATTGGTGGATGGGAAATGCTGCCCAACCTCACACTGAAAAAAAAATCACAGACTCTGTTAATCTAAATGCTAAAGAACAGAAAATTAGATCACATAATAAAAACTTTTTTCAAAGCAAAAAATTTGTTGGGGTGCCCTCATTATTGAATTCAGGTCATTATACATTAGTTTTAGAATGTTTTACTTTTTTTTTTACACTAAGATGTTAATTTATAATAAATTTCAGTGACTTATTTGTATAAATTACACACCGTTTTGGAGCGTTTTCAATTGTCTGAGGTTTTCAGAAATTTTGAAATTTTAAATTTACATGTAAGGGTTTAACTTTTCCCAGCAAATTACTATATAGAACTTCAGAAGTCTTTCATAAATGTAATTATAAAACTTTTAAATTTCTATGGTAATATCCTTGAAAATTTCTAATATTTTGTAAAAAAAATTAATGATACATATGGGCTTTCATAATGGTACTGCCAGTTAAGCGAAAACAGTAAAGAAATTTAAAGGGTTAATATAAATATAATGAAAACTATGAAAAAAAAGATATTTGTAAAAAAAAAAAATTTATGCTCCTAATTTAAATTATTTCCACTTCCACAATTATGTGACCTTGACCTGCCAAAAATATTACACAGAGTCTCTTTTACCCGCCCCCTTTTTATATTTTTGGGCAATTACTAATTTCAATGTTGTTCAAATCAAACTAACAAAAACCATTTTAAAAATCTATATTCTTTTAAGGTAAATTGCTCATAAACGTTTTTTCCCCTGTTCCTTTTTCTTAGTTAATTTTTTACCTATCTATTGGGTGGTTCTTTTAATTGCAGGACTTTTGCCCATTTTTTTTACAGAAAAGAATTGTCTGGGTTTAATTTGAGATTTTTTAACTGCTGCTACTTTCCTTTTCCAATTCAAAGGGCAAAAAAAAATCTTCAAAAATTTTGGACAGATGAAAAAAAATTTTTAAAAAAAAAAAATGCCTGAATTTTTTGTAAATCCAATTATGAATTTTTTAAATTTTTTATTTTTTTCCCTTACATAATTTGAACAAAAGTTATTTTTTTGTGAAATGGCATGTAGCCTCTTTAAACTTTTATTTTAGAAACTGGGAATTTTATTTTTAAAAAAAATTTGGGTTTTTTTAAAATATATATTTATACATGTATAACAAAATATTACAACTGAAATTTTTTTTCCCTTATTTCAAATTTAAAGTGCAAAAAGGGGGGGGGGCAATAATATTTTTAGGTAGCAAAAAATGTGAGCATGCAAATTGTTACAATAAATAAAGATATTTGAATGTTTTAAAAAATAAACAGTATTTTTCACTTTTGAAAAATATAATAGTACTTTAAAAGAAAAATTAAACAGGCCCCCATTAAAAAAAAAAAAAAACCCCTCCCCCTTTCCCTTTTAGTAAAAAGACATGAGACAAGGAAATTTTTAGAGAATATGTTAGTAAAATGACCAAAGAAGGTGAGAAATAAAAAAAATTTCATTCAACTCCTTTTTTTAAAAAGCACAAAAACATCTTTTTCAAAAAAAACCACCTCTTTGAATTTTGAAATTAAAAACTCCCATTGTGGGCCTCACTCCCCTCTGGTAAACATGGCTTCCCTTCACACACGCTACACCCACATTGATTTTTATTTCCCTGTGTCGTCAAAACCCCACTTCCGCACACAAAATATTAACAGGAAAAATAACATTTAACCTTTAAAATAACCACAATAAAATAAATAAAACTGAAAGAAAATTCCGAAAAACAATAACAATTTTTCACCACCTTTGGTTGGGCCCCACTTTTTTTTTTTCCGCCACCTGGGGGTGCGTGAGTCCAGACAATAACAAACAGACGACAACTTCCCAGAAAACTGAATTCATTTTATTTCCCTACCTTGCTTAGGGCCCAAACTTCACAAATGGGTTCAACCCTGGAAAAAAACCCGAAAAATTGTCGAGGGGGGGGGGTTGATAAAGAAAATAGGGTGACTGAAAAAATTTAAAACGTCACGCGCTCCTCGTGTAACTCCCAGCCCCGTTTGGCGGCGACCCCCACGTGTAGTTGTCGTGGGGAGGGACCGTATGGTTTGTGACGTATTTCCCCTCAGGGGGTGGATGGAAACGGTCGACCACATTATCGGCGAAGGTCGTTTTCCTTTGCGAATACAACCGGGGGGGGTTTTCCCCTCACACAGATTACGTAAAAACCGTGGAGTAACTTTAAAAACCGGAGGCCTAATACTTTCCAGGATCTTTTTATGAAAAGGCTTTTGAATTTTTTTTAAAAATAATTTTTTATTAAAAAAAAATAATTTTACTTTTTATAATATTAAAAACCCTTGGAAACCCCCCCCCCAGACCCACGTGTGTGAAATTTTTGGTTTGGAGTGGGGAAAAAAAATTTTTGCGCCCCAAGGGTTTACGAACGGATATTAATGGAAAACCTGCGGGTGCATTACGTCGAAGTAAAAGCTTTCACAAAAAATTTTATTGATCCACGGAGCGAATTGATTTTATAACGCCAACCAGGATTTGTTTCATTATGAACAAGGCAAGCAAGGTATTATTTTTTCCCCCACCGACTTCGCTGCCCTTATCCCGGACAAGCCCGTGAATACTGACAGATAGCGCAAAACCAAGGTTCAAAAGTTGGGGGACTAGAAAAATCCTTTGTTTTATTATTCGAGATTCCCAAAAATTCAACTTTGAGGGGGAAAAAAGGAAGAAACTAGCATGGGAAAAAAGGGTTTTTGAGGAAATATGAAGTCTTTTCGCAGTACCAGTTATTTATCACCTTGAAAGTGTGATTTGCATACGTTACAAATAGTAGATTTCCATGCTTTATGAACACCTAAGTTTTTTTTTAACAAATAAAAACACTTCCCGTGCGCGTGTATGAAGAATAAATCAAACCCAGCAATTATTTCCTTCATGTCACGTAATGTACAATGATAAACCTTTAAAAAAATATGTCGTGATCTTATCCTTTAGATAGGACCAGCTT
>NW_026939576.1:0-9590 GCF_032062105.1 Saccostrea cuccullata | reverse complement strand
AACTGACATATTTGAATATTTTATTGGTAAACTCAGATGCTTTCATTTTATCAATGACTGTTATTTTATTTCTTTGCTCTTCTGTGTTAAAGTATTTTGGTTTCACTTTTTTCTAAAATTTGTTGAATTTGGACTGAATCTGGGGTAGTACGAAAGATTCTCTAAGTCACGTGTCATACTTTCGTTTTCTCAGAAGCCAAGGAGTTGTCGATTTTGGATGTTTACGCGATAAATTGACCAAGACTGTAAATGTAAACAAAGAAAGATTAAAACTGCAAGTAAGGTCATAGAGAAAAAACATTAATTAAGGGATATGAACTGGCTCGTATGTCTAGTTTAACAATTTAAGCGAAAATAGCTGATGAAGCGAGGTGGTATCCAAAATGGCGTCCTCCCTTGTGTATTTTTCTCTCCGAGGTACTAATTTTTTAAACTGATTTATTTTCTCTACACAAGCCCCTGTGTTTACATTATGATGTTTTTAAAACTGTTAACTTGGTAGGAGAAAAGATCAGTATTAGCATATTTTTCCATAGAGGCCAATTCATTTAATAACAGATGTGAAAGGAAACAGAGAAAAGTGAGATGAAAAGCTTTTGTTTTGAAACAATGCTATACAAAAATAAAGATATCGTCACCCAGAATAAGTATTCAAATACTTAAAAATCTATTTTATTGTGGGACAAAATAGTGGTTTCATTAATGGTTTGTTGGGATTTTATTTTGTGGTTGGAAAATGTTTAGTAGTAATGCATATGAAATTTAACAGGTCATGTTAGTTTTGAATTTGTGGGTCTCTCCATACTTCTAAAACAAAGAAAATTAAAACCCATGAAAATTAGTGATTTCACAATACATGTATTGTGAATGGTGTGTGATAAATTTACATCGTAGAGAATAGCCTTGAAGTGTTAATCCTAGGAGCTAGAGCCATCTCATACATACAGCATATATGATTATGATTAAATGCATGTTGTTTGCATATTAATAAAAAGTATGATGATTTATTTCAACGTTTAAAGTGTTTATTTTCTTGTTGACATGGAATGCTTTGTATAATTACTAGTGTTGGCAAATCGGACGATTTTTAGTAACCGGTTACTCGCTCAATCTTCCGATCGAGTACCCGGTTACTCGGATGATTTATTCATATGTATCATTTATTTCATCTTTTACTCATCGGTTCTAATAAAACACAAAGGTATTGTGAATTAACTTTTATTTATAAACTTAAAAATTAATCAAAAAATTAATTCAATCAGAAGAAAAATAAATATTCAATGTATCACCTATTTTACAATGTGGTTCATCAGTTTTACTTTTCAACCCCCGATAAATGTCACGTTCTAGGAGAATAATTATTTAGAAATTTGAAGTCACGATAACTCCAATTCACATTAATTACATTTTACAAGTATGGAATCAGCTGTTCTTTTAAAATATTTCCAAGCTATACATGTACATGTCTTTGGCGGCATCTTGTTAAATTATTTAATGAGGTAATTATAACTCGGGTCTTCAAAACTTATATAACCTGCTGGCAATTAAAGCTATCAATTAACATTGATTAAGTGTGAAAACCAATCAATCGTAGTAGTGAAACCATAGATCATTAAGTCTAACGGTAAAGGAAAAAACGAATTGTTTATTTTTACACTTATAAACAAATTAACATTTTATTTTTTGGTTATTTACATATAAGATGCATTTAATCCGAGTAACCGAATAGCATTTTTGCTAACCGATACTCGCATCGTTCGACGGTTAACCGGTTAACCGGGTACTCGTTGCCAACACTAATAATTACAGACCTGTTTACTCTTATGATTTCGCCGTATTTTTTACGGATTTTTAGTCCAAGATATGTCTCACGTTTTGCTATTATGAAAATACGGAAATCGGAAATACATGTGTTTGGAATTTAGCAATTTGTTTTCGTTTTGATCAGTCTCAGTCCATATCCTTCTTTCACGATTTTTAATTGCTAAAGAGAGAAAGACTTCAAACACAGTGATGTCAGGTTGCCAAGGCACTGTGGTATAAAATGACAAAGACTATGTTATTAAATTATGTTTTAGTAATCAGAAAAGCGGTTGTTCTCCATAAATATATGTAAAATTGATGGAAAATAAAATCTTACTGGCAAATGCCAAATCTCATGGAAAATTAAAAAATACTGAGAGACAAGGATATGGGTAAACAGGTCTGTAATTATATATACATATTTTGGATTTTGTTGCTTTTTCAGAGTCGTAACAGGGCACAGAACATACTTCCTTGCACAACTGCTGAAATTCTCAGCGCATCACAGAATGACGACAAATTTTACTCCGGAGACATTGAATTAGCTCAGGTATATTACTTAGAAGGAGATCATATGTGCTTAAAACACAACTGAAAATTTACTGTACAAGTAAATTTAGTAACTAGAGATTTTATATCAAATGTTTAAAATGGAAAGTGGATATTTTTCTTATTAAAGATAAGTTTTCTTGTAATCTCATTCAAGATGTAAAAGCTTTATATCTGCTTTACAGATAACCATTGTTGGTTTAATTATTGCTGTGAAAGAGTCGCCAACAAGGATAGATTATGAGGTGGATGACATGACAGGACCACCACTGGAAGTCAAACAGTTTGTTGATAATGATGTAAGTGGAAATATATTCCTAAGCCCTTTTAAGAAGGGATGTTTTACTCTGAAGTCTTCTTCACATACCATTCTATTTGGGCAATACATGTACCTTTTAAGTTTAGATGAAAGCTTCTGTTTTCTGGATTACTTCTAAGAGATAAATATTATGGGCCCCTAGGCACTGAAAGTGTAAAGGTCACCATGAAATATGCATTTGGAGGCTGTTTTTATTTTACTGAAAATGAAACTTGATGAATTTTATTTCCACGAAAAATTGTAGGAGAGTGTTCCTGATACAGAGAGAATTGCGGCCTTGAGAGAGAACACGTATGTGAGGGTTTATGGGACAGTCGATCGTTTGGAGGGAAGAGGAATGTTACTGCTTTTAAAATGGTACCAGTGATGGACATGAATGAGGTCACTTACCACATGCTAGAGGTCACTCACAGTCATCTGGCACTGTCCAAACAAATGGCTAATGTAAGATTTGTATGTAACAAAATACTAATTTTAAACTTAATCAGTATGTCCAGAGCACTGTCTCTCTTTCCTTGGTCAAACGTCCAGAAAAAGGATTGGCAATGAATAAGAACTCCTAGGACATCTGTTGGGACCAAAGCTGATTTTGTCTTAAGAATATTTTAATGTAACTTTGGATCAATTTGGTCAATAAATCAAATCTAGAGTAGATTGGTTAAGGAGTTATAGTGCTTGAACCAAAATTGCTATCACAAGAGATATTTGTAAAAGCTTAGTATCCTCTTTAAAGTAATCCCAGGTCCACCTGATTCTCTTGAAAAATGTATTGTATGTGAAACTAATTGTATCTCTGAAACTATGATGTGTATGTACCATTCCTCACCTCAACGGGGTCCGTTAAGGTGGAGGCTATCTCAAAGATAGGAAATTTGTCTAAATTTCACACATCTCAATTTTCTTAAAGGGAACTTAGCAGAAAGTAATTTTTGCTGTAATGAGTGGCTATTGTAGAATAACTACATAGACAAATACTTTTTTAGGGTAGAGATATCATTACTTATCCAGGTTCAATCAAGGGTGTACGGGGATTTACCCCAGGTTTTATTCCATACACCCTGAGACTGAAAGGTGTATGGAATACATTCGGGGTAAATCCCCGTACACCCTTGATTGGACCTGGATAACGAATTGATTTCCTATGTTCCAAAATAAATTCTTTGTAAACATACTGTGTCTCAACCTACGATAAGTTTTACTATGTACTATGATGCATTGTGATGTCATATCATTTGCTTTTTATCAGAAAAACTATGCATTGTGACGTCACGTTTTATTTACCCCCAGCTCAAGTCGTGTGCACAGAAATTTACACCCAACTCTTTAACCAATCAAAGCTCGTGTTACAAGCTACATAGGAAATAATAAATTTTATTATTGGTTGCTTCTAGATATTGTATATTTGTATGGTATTGTATAGGGCATGTCCTCAGGAGCTCCCATGAACAAAACCACCACAGGAGATATCTACCAGAATCAGGATAGTGGTATGGTCAGTGGATTGAACCAAGTCCAAAACCAGGTCAGTGCTACATTCTACTGATACACTTACAGTTACAAGCTGATGTAATGATAATAAAACAGGATTGAAACAAGGTTTGAGGTTTTATAATTTTGAGTCGTAATTAGATTCAGTAAAATATGCCAAGTTTTTATCTGGTTGATTTGAAAAACAGAAGAATGAATCTTAAATAGAGATGAATATTTTTTTTGGGGGGGGGGGGGGGGGACTAACAGTCTAATTTTTTATGCCTCTTTAACTTTGTATGACATTCTTTAGCTATTGTGAATAGAGTGTTGTAAGATACCTTAAATCATTTGCAAACATAGCTTTAGATTGTACTTTTGTACTTTTGCAACAGCATAAGACTTTGTAAATGTGGATTTCCATTTTCATTGAGCACCAAATTCAGATAATCTGATTGATTTAAACAAGGGTTTTGATGATTTCTGTTTGCATGATTATGGAGATAACTTAACCTTATTATGCCCCCCTTCGTAGAAGGGAGGGCATATTGCTTTGCTGCTGTCTGTCTGTCAGTCTGTCGCTCCACTTAGTTTCCGTTCATTTTCTTCACAACCGTTGCACATACTGAAATGAAATTCGGTATACAGATATATCAGATGAATATCTAGGTCAAGTTCTGTTTTGGTTACAATCAAGCCATTTTTGACAGAGTTATGCCCCTTGGATTTATAAAAATTCCAATTATTTGCAGTTTCTGTTTATTTTCTTCGCAGAGGTTGCACATACTGAAATGAAATTTAGTATACAGATTTATCAGATATGTATCTAGGTCAAGTTCTGTTATGGGTACGATAGCATCATTTTTGACAGAGTTATGCCCCTTGGACTTAGAAAAATTCCAATGTTGGGGGGAGTGTTTTACAAACATCTCTTGTTAAAATTGTTTTTATACTTCTTATCATAGGTCCACTCCATCATTCAGAGCAATGTGACAGAGGCAGGTGCCAGTATTGAAAATGTCTGTAAGCAGTTGAGAGGGGTTCCTGAAAGATCTGTAAGGTAAGTAGTGTGTAAATTTTATGGACAATTGATTTTTTGACTGCCCAATATTTTTAGGTCTGTGAATTATTGGAATCTGTATTCATCCGTTGTCTGTAAACATTTGAAAATTTCCAACTTCTTCAAAATTAGGAATTTCAAGGCCTCAGGTTTAAAATACAAACCAAATTTAATTGTTTGAAAGTTGTTGCAGGATACTCAGGTGATGGATAAGGCCTGGGCCATTGTTTTATCTTTTCAAAGTAGTGCATTTCAAGGAAGTTGCTAAGCACTGCAATATATATGTAAGGCACAGTATTTTGTTAGGTCACCTGAGTCACTCAGGTGACCTATTGCCATCCGTGTTTGTCCATCGGCGTAAGGCGTCCGTCATTCGTCGTGTGTTAACATTTGAACATTTTCAGCTTCTTCTCTGAAACCGCTAAACCAATCTCAACCAAATTTTGTATACAGTATCTGTGGGTGAAGGGGAACAAAAATTTTGAATTTCATGGTCCCTGCCCCCCTGGGGCCTGAGAGATGGG
Source organism: Saccostrea cuccullata (assembly GCF_032062105.1). NCBI lineage: Eukaryota > Metazoa > Mollusca > Bivalvia > Ostreida > Ostreidae > Saccostrea > Saccostrea cuccullata. The sequence goes on along the minus strand of NW_026939576.1, from coordinate 3,868 downwards.
GCCAAAACCACTAAAATTAATGCAATCTTTAAAAATCTTCTTCTTTACTCCTGGACATCAAGCAGTCAAACTGTTTGCATGATTGTAATCAGCAATGAGTCCTCTACCAAAATTGTGAAATTCATGGCCCTGGGGTCAGGGGTTCTAGTGCTAGGGCGGGCTAAATAAGTAGGTAGTGAAAATGCATTATTTCTTTGAAAATCTTCTTCTCTGCTCCTGGGTATTAAATAAACTAAGTACATAGTTATGATGAGCAAGAGTGCCTCTACCAAAATTGTGAATTTTATGGCCCCAGGGTCAGGGGTCTGGTGTTAGGGCGGGGCTCTATTGATTATATAGTGAAAATACATGAATTCTTTGAAAATCTTCTTCTCTGCTCCTGGGTATTAAATAAACTAACTAAGTACATAGTTATGATGAGCAAGAGTGCCTCTACAAATTTTGTGAATTTTATGGCCCCAGGGTCAGGGGTTCTTGTTTTAGGGTGGGGCTCTGATGATTATATAGTGAAATGCATGAATTCTTTGAACATCTTATCCTTTGCTCCTGGTTAATATGCTAATGATCTAATTACATATTTAAGGCCAGGATTTATTTTATTTTCAGTTTTACAAACCCTCCGCTCAAGGTTTTGAATTTTCAGAAAAGAAATAAAAAAAGATTTCTTTCCGATGTCAAATTTGAGTCGGGATCGAGATTTCAACGAACTCACAGTTCCGGTTTTATGATGAAATGGCGGGTAAATAAAGCTAGATCTGAGAAGATAGCTTGGTTTAGTGTAAAATTCATCGATAAGAGTGCCATTCAAAACGTTTCACCCGTCCAAAGGACAAATAAAATGCTGATGACTTTGTTGCACAATGAAATGCTGGTGAGATAATTATGTATTCGTTTCAAAAGTATCTGTCTTTAAATTATTTTCCTCCCCCAGCTTTTAAACTGCTCGTGGTAGCTATTGCATATTGCCAGCGACATTGTTTAGGTCTCTGTTATAGCTTACAGTCTAAGCATCATTCTTCAGAAAAGGGTTGCTTATGCATCAGATGTAATGAATAAAACTATGGGAGAAGTTAAGTCCATTTGAGGAAGAAATAAACAATAACCTGAAGAAATAAAAAAAAATTCAACTATTAAAAGGCAAGAATATATAAATATATACAGGCATGTAGTATCATTTGTATCAGCCAGAAAAATTATTTCACACTTAATTGATAAAAATGTTCACCCTATTCCCAATACTCCCTGTCTGTTTTATGATAGGAATTATTATTTTAGGCATCAAGTGAATTTTAGAACAATGTCTACACATTCACCTAACACATATTAAAAAAATAAAGATATATTGAAAGACTTTTATAGAATTGATTTTTTAAAATATATTTTGATCAACATCACAAAATTTATATAACTGGCCCAAACTGGCAGATGATGAAATAAGCAATTAAATGTTCTACTTTCCAATTTTTAAGCATTATGTGTGCAGTGGTAAGGAGCCTATTAGGATAGCATAAAAAAGAATGTACAAATGTTAATAATTGATTTATCAAATTTTTTTTTATTTCCTTCTCCTTCGGGACTTTTTCATTCTCATGTTGATAACTAAACCTAAACATAAAAAAATGCTGGCCTTATAATGAAGAAAGGGGCCTCTTTCAAAATATATAATTTCAGGGCCGCTGGGTCAGGGGTACCAGGGGAATACTTTGACTAAAAATAAATTAATGCTTTGAAATCTGCCCTTTGATAAGCAGTGGTGCCTCTTTCAAAATTTGTGAATTTCATGGCTTTTGGATTAAAACACAAACCAAATACAATCGCTGGAAAGTTGTTACATGATACTCAGGTGACCTATAAGGCCCGTGGGCCTCTTGTATTTTAAAAAATCTGAAGTTTTATCAGATAACTAATTTACTTCTCTGTTGTTTCTATTACAGAGAAGCCATAGAATTTTTGAGCAGCGAAGGTCACATTTACTCCACAATAGATGAAGACCATTACAAGGCAACAGACAGCTGAGCTGTAAATTTTCATTAGTGGACCATAGAAACTGAAAAAAAAAATGTTAATGATCCAGATATGGTCTCTGGATTCTTATTTATAGGCTGTGCACTATAACTCTGTAAATAATGTACAACCGTTTTACTGTAAAATAGAAGGTACATGTATGCTGATATTATATAGTTCATGTACTAAATACCTTACAGAGATAAAAGCAAACCATCTGGAAACAAAGATCTCTGGAATGTCATGATTTGGTAGAGTTACTTTTCTTGAAGAGATACTAATCGGGCAATTTTGTTTTCTGTATCAGAATAAAACTTGAAAAGTAGTTGTTTTTTTTCTTAATTCAGTAACGAGATAGGCGGCAAATAGAGGATGAATAGGTTGATATGAGGTGATCTTAAAATAGCTATGATCTGACAGTGTATAATGTTTTAAATACTAACAGATTTTTTCTCACTTCTGAGGTTATGTGTAGAATGATTTATCAATTATTTTTAAAACTCCGTGTTTTCAGCCCATGTTGCACTTCACCCGAGATTTTAAGATTCATGGTGGATTACCCACTTTCAACAAAGTTCTAGTCTATTGATTTTGTTTAGCTGGATGTTGCATGACCAGTATCAGATCAACTGATGCCTTTTCTCTTTTCATGATTAAATTGGATGTAGAACCATTATGGAGGATAAGCAAGTCCCTGAAAAACATGCAGTTATATAGTAAACCTTTAACCTTTCCCTAATTGACGTTGTGACTGTATAAAGGTGAGGGTAGATACCATTTCCTGAGACATCGCCGCATTTCTCAGTCATATCACACATGGAAACAGGTCTTCCATTCATTTTATGCCTCTTTTCATGATAGGGAAAGCGAAAAATCCATAGATAGAAAATTTTGGGGTGTAAACAATGACTGAATTAACAATCGGTATGGAAAACGTCAGTTGGAATTCGACTAAATAACTGAATTTGCTGACAAGGAAATTGTATCTACCTTAGAACTTGTGAAATGGTGACAAAAAGCAGAATGTTGATACCCTTGTTTCATCAAATTGTTTGTTAATAGCTTGCCTTGTTTAAGAGAATTTTTTTTGTACAAAGAGCATGCTCTTGCGTATCAAATCAACCAGGAGACATAAACCCCATATGTAGGTGATAAAGGTATATTGCATCTGTTACTCATTTAAGAAAGAAAAAATGGAAATTGTTCCCCTTTTTACACTTTTCTATAAGATTTCTACAGGAATGTCCAAAGTATCAGTAAGCTTAGGGAAATCTTTGTTAATACATGTAATTTAAATACAAAAAAAAGCATATAAATGTAATTAATTGAACTAAATCTTTTAAAATTTATTTACGAAGTATTTTGCCTGAGAAACCAAAGATTAATTTTTGCCAAATATTTCTTGTTTTCTAAATTTTATTGAGTATTTTATTGATAGTCACATAACTCTCGTTTCTGTGTCCGTGTAACCAAGCCATGCGAAATATCTTTGTATTTCTAGACGTCCTACCAATGTGCACCTGTACTCCAGTCTCAAAACTTTAAGCATCCATTGTGCATGTTTTCTTTAAATTCCATCTTGCCCTACTTCTCTCTTAAGAATCTTTCTCAACATGAATATTGATATTCATTCCTGGAAGAAAAGCGTATAGTGTGAATTATTATACAAGAAATATTTACACCGTTAAGTGTGCTTTATCGTGCGTTTTAAGTTTAATTTGTGCGAACAAAATGACCCCCAGGTTACTATTAAATATAAATAATTGATGGAAGTACTGAGTTTTTTTTCAGTTCAAGAATGTCGTGTGGAAAATTTTTCCCCTTTTGTAAATTGCAAGAATTAAAGTTTTTCCTTCTGGGGATA
>NW_026939575.1:0-9616 GCF_032062105.1 Saccostrea cuccullata | reverse complement strand
TTTTCAAGAAAAAGATCAAAAAAAGAAAACACTGTTTTGCCCATCCGACTTTTGCCTTTGTTTTAACAAACCTGTTAGAGAATAAGGAAGTTTTTTAAAGGTTAACAGAATCATTTTGGGTGGGGGGTTTTAGGGTTAAAATTTGGTATTTCCTCCATTCAATTTTGTATTTACCTTTACTCTGTGAAAATTATTTATCTTCAAATTGCGTAATAAATCAAATATTCTCGTTTTTTCTTTCTTTTACGATCCTGTACTCTCTGCAACAGGAACTAACAGTCTATTTAAATGACGCCGTCACGGTTGCCTTAACGGTTTTCAAAATATTGACCAGTCAGGCGGATCCAGGTTAAATAATAGGGCAGTTTACAGACAACTGCGAGGTAAATAAACGGGTGTGTGAGAGACAGTTGACTGTAGATAAGCTGTGATTTTGAAATATCCGGGATACCTATATCATCAGGGTGTTTGCGAGCACAGAAAATACAACATACCAAACATGAAATGGTGGACTTTTATAATCGTCCTCGCCATAGGTAAGTAGAAATTGTGAATTTTAAAGACTGTGGTATTATACTGGTGAGAGGCGATCAACAGAATTTGTACCTTACATTTCCAGATTTCCTTTCGTTGCTAACTACATGTAGCTTAACACGATAATACAAAATACAGTCTGGGAATGCATATATCCTGTCCAGCAAATGGTGTAGCGAAGAATTTCAAGTATAAGTTCTGTTCAAAATATGTGTACGAGAAAGAAAATCACGAACTGATCGATTCTGTTTTCATCAACTTAAAAAAATTACGCAACGCAGAAAAAGGGTTATTAAAACTTGTTTATCTAGGACGCAGATTATTAATTTATTTACTTATAAGCAGCTTTTATAAGGTGTATGAGCATTTCAACTAATACATGTGCATGGTCATTTTGTAAAATCTTCAGCATCCTTCGGTTTCTAGCTTTTCAATGAATTTAACATGAGACAACTTACTGCTGGTTTTTGTCAGAAAAAAAGAAAATTTAAAATTTGATTATTTGCAGTTTTCTCTCCGGTTTACCTGGAATCAATAATATATTCACCGAAGCTCGAATTGAAAGATGCTCGGTACTAATGAACCTGCCAAAGATGAGAACAGGAAGTGAAGGAATTGCTTAATTTTTCTAATACTGTATAGATCAGTGAATGATATACATGTATGTTACAATCATGATTAAGAATAACATGAATATGCATTTATCGTAATTTCAATGTGCGAGCAATTAAAAGTTTTCTTAACAATGTATATATATATACACAATCCTGATTCGTGGATAAAATTCATACATACTAATATTCTTGAATTTCTCTCAGTTTTGCCATATACCGAACTTAAAGTGATAGTTAAAATATTTCAGTTTTTCTGGAATCCACACAGAAAACCCTCTTTTAGATGCAGGAAGTTTCCTGATCACATTAGTGCATGACAAGACCGACGTATAAAAATTTTTAAATGAGTTTCCTGGCTCAAATAATGCTGCATCTACTTAAAAGCTACGGGTTTTACCTTTTTACAAAAGTAATTCATATAATGGAGATGAAAGAAAAATTGTGCATACATTGTCACATTGTATTTTGCCCCCCGCTTGAAAAGTGGGGGATATTAATTTGGGTTTGTCCGTCTGTCCGTCCGTCCGTCCGTTTTTCTGTCTGTTGAACGTTTGTTTCCACACGATATCTCGAGAACCCTTTGACTTTTGCAATGAAATTTAGCATAGCAACTCCCTATGGACTAAAGAAGACCCCTATTGATTTTGAGGTCAAAAGGTCAAGGTCATAAATAAGCAAATTCTGTTTGTTAAAACACTTTGTTTCCACACGATATCTCTAGAACCATTTGTGCTATTGCAATAAAATTTTTTGTCCCCCCTAAAAGGGGGGGATTTTAAATTTTGGGTTTGTCCGCCGTCCGCCGCCCAACCGTCTGCCCGCCCGTCCGTCCGTCTTTCTGTCTGTCTGTAACGCTTTGTTTATTGATATCTCGAGAACTCTTTGAGCTTTTGCAATGAAATTTAGAAAGCAACTCCCTATGGACGATATCTCGAGAACCATTTGAGCTATTGCAATGAAATTTTATATAACAACTCCCTGTGGCCTAATGAAGACCCCTATTGATTTTGAGGTCAAAAGGTCAAAGTTCAAGGTCGTAAATTTATACATTCTGTCTGTATGTAAAACTATCATTTCCGGGCAATATTTCAAGAAGATATTGAGCTTATGCAATGTAATTTTATACCAAAACTCCTAGGACGTCTCTCGCCCCTCTCAAAGTGCCCCGCCCCGTTTGTTTTATTAGTATTTATAGTATTACATGTCGCTATTTTTAGTGCAGGGGCATGAGGAGAGTTATTGCGTATAAAACAGGTTCTCAGCGGACATTATGTTCTTATTACATCTATTAGAACTGTTTAATAAAGGCTAAATAAATCAAACACCATGGATTGTGTAAAATTTTGAGAATACCGAACATGAAAACATGAATATATACATGTATGTGACTTCAATTCTGCATATTTCACATTGCGTAAAGCGATTCCGTGGTCTAGTGGTTATGTCTCTCGCTTCAAATGTGAGAGGTCCCGGGATCGAATCTCGGTCGATCCTTTTTTTTCTTTTTTTTAAATACTTTTTTTTTTACTAAATGATAGTATTCAGCATGTGAAATGAAAAATTTATGAGGTTATAAAATCATCATTACAGTGTGATAAACATTCCATATAAAAAAATCTTCTATACACTAATAAAGAATAAGCAATCAAATCTTTATATGCATATTGACATACATGTATTTTATTTGCTTCATGTATTTTATTGTCCCCCGCTTGAAAAGTGGGGGATATTAATTTGGGTTTGTCCGTCCGTCCGTCTGTCCGTCCGTCCGTCCGTCCGTCTTTCTGTCTGTCTGTAACGCTTTCGTTTCCACACGATAACAAATGAAATTTAGCATCCCTGTGGACCCCTATTGATTTTGAAAAAGGTCAAAGGTCAAGGTCATAAATAAGCAAATTCTGTCTGTTAAAACACCTAAATTTTGAGGTCAAAGTTCAAGGTCGTAAATTTATACATTCTGTCTGTGTGTAACACTATCATTTCCGGGCGATATTTCAAGAAGATTTTAAGCTTATGCAATGTAATTTTATACCAAAACTCCCTAGGACCTCTCTCGCCCCTCTCAAAGTGCCCCGCCCCGCTTGTTTTATTAGTATTTATAGTATTACATGTCGCTATTTTTAGCGCAGGGGCATGAGGAGAGTTATTGCGTATAAAACAGGTTCTCGGCGGACTTTATGTTCTTATTACATCTATTAGAACTGTTTAATAAAGGCTAAATAAATCAAACACCATGGATTGTGTAAAATTTTGAGAATACCGAACATGAATATATACATGTATGTGACTTCAGTTCTGCATATACTTGACACCGAGTAGAGCGATTCCGTGGTCTAGTGGTTATGTCTCTCGCTTCACATGTGAGAAGTCCTGGGATCGAATCCCGGTCAATCCTTTTTTTTTTTCTTTTTTTTAAAATACTTTTCTTTTTTTTTTACTAAATGATAGTATTCAGCATGTGAAATGAAAAATTTATGAGGTTATAAAATCATCATTACAGTGTGATAAATATTCCATATAAAAAGAATCTTCTATACACATAATAAAGAATAAGCAATCAAATCTTTATATGCATATTGACATACATGTATTTTATTTGCCTCAGTATACATGTATACATTTAATAATTCTACAAATTCAGTCAGGGGGATCCGACTTTTTCCCTAAGCGGGGGACACGAATTCTCTGAATTAGCTTGTTTACAATATCCGATGGCAAATTGTTGGACCAACGTAGTTATTACATAGAAACATTTGCAATTGGTTAAGTGATGCTTTACATAAACCTATTTTATGACTGTTTAAAAAAATTAATACACAATTCAATCTGCATTCATAATGCATACATGGACATGTTCAATGAAGAGAATTCCGGTTTGCTTATGGCGAGGTGAGCACGTTTATTTGGATCTTCGAATACATCCATAGTGTTTACTGTATGTGGTGAACCAGGGAAATATTTATGCTTCCAGTGGAAGACTATTTGTATATACTTTGACTTTGTTTGCTGTTTGTATATATTTTTGAATTATCAAAAGGTGTAAATAACGTTCAAAAAGTAGGGATGGCTGCCACGTCAAGTGGTCGCCATCTTGGCGGATCTACAAATTTGTTTTCAGGCAGAAAATACTGCCGAGAGAATACATTGTTTGTAAATGTGAAGGACAACTCTTCAGTTAAACCCGAAGAAATTATCAAGTACATTCATTCTCATTGTGGTGTAGGGAGTTTGTTGGCTTGTGTGCCAAAATCAGGAAATTTATATGAAATAACATTGGATGGGAAAGCCCCCTTGCAGTACCTCTTAGAGGGGATAAAAATAGGACAAAATACGTTCGATTGTCAAGAGGTAGCTCTTAGTTCACTGGTTGTAAGTTTCATGCACTTGCCGGCTTATATCGATGACAGTGAAATTGAAATGACACTACGATCATTGGGAGTTGAACTTTTATCCCCAATTAACCGAAGGTTTTATCCTGGAACGACAATAGCTGACGGCACAAGATATGCAAAAGTGAAATTGCCCGAAAACATGAGCTCACTTCCATATACAATGAAATTTCAGAAAGACTATTATAGATGCTTACATAACGGACAAATTAAAGTGTGCTCTTTATGTTTTTCAAGTGAACATTTGTTCAGATCATGCCCCAAATTTACATGTTCTAGGTGCAAGAGTCAAGGACATTATGCTAGGGCATGTAAATCCGTCCGTTGTGAGGAATGTGGAGAATGGGAGCACAGCTGTTCGTGCCAGATCAGTGAACACAGTGAAAGGGAATCGGACAGAGATGACAATAGTGAATTGGGAATGGACGAAGAGGTGAAAACGAGGACGATACAAACGTAAACATTGATGACGATCCAGGGGCCAAGGAAGGGGAACAGGAAATTCCGGGAGAGCAAGTTGAAGGACGCATTCGAGAAAACGAGAAAGATGAAGCAGAAGGAGCAGAGAATAATTTTCAAGGTGAAACCGAAACTGACGAGAAAATCAACAAAGACAATCCTGAAAAAGACACATTACAAATTACTGATAGTGACATGCGCGAATGTGATCAAGAGAAATCTAGTTCAGAGTCTGATTCCAAGTCAGAAGTAACCATCACCGACAAGAAAAAGAGAGGAAAGGTAAAGAGCAAAGCAAAAAAGAACAAATAAAATGATGCGAATAAATTTTACATTACTCATATCAACAATGGTTTTCATTACCTCTTGGAACTGCAACGGATTGTGCAATATTGATAAAATGAAAATGGTTTTTAGTTTATTTGAAGATAGAAAATATGATATTGTGGCATTACAAGAAACTCATTGGAAGAATGATTTTATAGAAAATTATAAACATTTGTGGAACGGTGAAATATATTATAATAGTGTAGAGATGTCATCCAAAGGGGTTGCATTTTTGATAAGAAATAATATAAAAACAAGCATTGAATGTATAAAGGGACTAGATGGTAGATTTTTACATATTACTTACAAGGAAAATGATAATAAATATGATATTGTCAATATTTATGCTCCAAATGAAATGAAAGAGAGAGCCTTATTTTTTGAAAAGGTTACAAGTGCTGTGCCACATTCTTCGGGTTTAATAATGTTGGGAGATTTTAATAATACTTTAGCTGAAATAGACAGATGTAGTAAAACGTTACATAGATATGACCAGAGTTATAGAGCACTGATAGGAATGATGAGTGAGCATGATCTGGTCGATATTTGGAGAAGAAGAAATGAAAGAATAAAACTTTTTTCTAGAAAGATAATTAGACAAGGAATGCTTGTACAAAGTAGAATTGATTTTATTATGGTTTCAAAACTGTTATGCACATATGTGAGAAATATTTTTTATGTAGAAACAACAATGAGCGATCACTCTATGGTTGTCATGAATTTTAACTCAGATGTATGTGAAAGAGGACCAGGTGTTTGGATTCATAATAATTTGCTTTTAAGTGATGAATATTACAGAAATAAGATCCAAGAATTAATTGAAAGAGAAAAATCCTGTATATTATTTGAACAGTCGGTATTAGTCTGGTGGGATAATTTAAAATATAAAATTAAAAAATTATCACAAAGTTATAGTCAGAATAGAGCTCGAGAAAGGAATAGAGAATATTATAGAATTCAAAATAGTATACAAAGAATGTCACAATGTATTGCTGATGGTATTGATATAGATATTGAAAAAATACGAAAAACTTAAAACAGAACTTCATGAATATGAAAATGAAAGATGTAAAGGTGCTATATTAAGGTCTAAGGCACAATGGGCAAACGAGTCTGACAGGTACACGAAATATTTTTTGAATTTAGAGAAGAGCAGACAAGAGGCAAATACAATAAAAGAATTGGTAAGTGATTCGGGAGAAGTAAAGAAAGATTTAGATTTTGTTTTAGACATGCAATACAATTTCTATTCTAAGTTATATTCATGTGTGAAAACTGAATGTGAAAGTAAAAATAAATTGTTGTCATTAGTTAAAACAACAGTTGATGAAAATGACATGGAAATGTGTGATAGAGACATTGATGTCAGTGAAATAGAACAAGCTATAAAAGAAATGGCCAACAATAAAAGTCCTGGCCCTGAGGGTTTAACGGTTGAATTTTATAGAACATTTTTTACCTCAGTTGAGAAACATATTGTATAAACTTTTTAGAGAAATAGAGAGAAAGGAAACTTTATCACATTCTATGAAAATGGGTGTTATTACATTAATATATAAGAAAAAGGGTGATAAAAGATTGTTAAAAAATTTGAGACCAATTAGCTTATTGAATGTAGATTACAAAATAATAGCAAGAATAATGTCTAATAGACTCAAACTTGTGTTACCAAATATTGTTTCTGAGGGTCAGACATGTTGTTAATTGGTAAAGACATTGCAGACTCTTTAGCTAGTATAAGAGATGTTATAGAAATGTCTGAAATGGATGAAATTGAAGGTTATATTTTAAAAATTGATCAAGAAAAAGCTTTTGACAGAGTCAGTCACGAATATTTATTAGATGTGTTAAAAGTATTTGGTTTTGGAGAAAGCTTTAGGAAATGGGTAAGAATATTTTACACAGATATTCATAGCAGTGTTAAAAGCAATGGTCATCTAACAAAATACTTTCCAGTCAAGAACTCAGTAAGACAAGATTGTCCAATATCTGCTTTGTTGTATGTACTATGTGCAGAACCTCTTAGTTGTGCAATTAAATGTAATAGCTTTATAAAAGGTATACACAATCCTATGTCTGATAAAACTGCATCGATTTTTCAAAATGCTGATGATACAACGATGTCTGTTTGTGATAAGAAATCTATTTTTGAAATATTGAAAATTTTTGATTTGTATTGAAGGGAATCTGGTGCAAAAATTAATGTACAAAAGTCTGAAATCATGTGTTTAGGGACTGGAAAACTTTTAGAAGATGATAAAAAATTATTTGAAATTACAGAAACGAATATTATGAAGATTTTAGGTGTTTATTTTGGTAGAAACAAATCAGAATGTGAAAATTTGAATTGGAGAAACAAAGTACAAAACATTAAGCAAATCCTAAATTTATGGAGACAGAGAATGTTAACAATACAAGGAAGAGTTACTGTCATAAATACATTACTTATGTCTAAATTATGGTATCTACTTTCTGTGATATCTATTCCATTTTGGGCTAGAGATGCCATTCAGAAAGAATGCATCAATTTTTTATGGAATTATGGTGCACATTTAGTGTCATATAAAACAGCAATTAGGGAAAAGCAAAACGGTGGTTTAAAAATAGACGATATTTATTTGAAAATGCTTTCTTTTAGACTTAAATTTTTAGCAAAGTATATGTGTTCTACTAAACAACATGTATGGAAAGATATATTTACTTATTTTTTAACAAAAATCTGTGATTTAAAAGGAGGAGATGAAATATTTCTTTTACGATTGAGTCAAAGAGAATTACGATTTTTACCATCTTTTTATTCTGAAATGTTTAGTGCATGGTATGCTCTGAGGGATAATATTGATTATGATGAAAATATAATTGATGTGTTTAATTACTGTTTATTTTTAAATCCAAAAATTGTTAATCAAAATAAAACACTGATGTGGAAGCACTTTATCAATGCTGGTATTACACATATTAGAGACATTTCCTATGAAGTAATTCCTGGATTTTTACCTGCATCTTTCATTGTTGAAATGATACATGAATATAATTCAGAGATTAATGCAAAAATAATTCAAAATGACTACTCAATTTTATTGTCTATTATTCCAGATGAGTGGAAAGGTGTTATTCAAAATAATGTTTACATTAAGAATGTGTTTTTGGCAAATTTTTCGCTTAGAGTGCAAAATCAAAAATATGTATTTTCCTCATGTACTGTTAAAATATTTTATGAGATATTAATACAAAAATTGTTTCAACCTCCAGTGTCAAACGAGTATTGAAAAGAGAAATTGAAATTAGAGGATACAGTAAAACTTGATAATAGATGGATTGTATTGAAAGAAAGGTGTATACCTCCTGATATTATTGAACTTGATTTTAAAATTTTTCATAATGGAATTTTTACGTATGAAAAACTGTTCAAAATTGGTAAAACAGATTCCAATAGATGTCCACTATGTAATATAGAATGTGAAGATTTAATGCACATGTTTGTAAAATGCAAAGACATACAAGATTTTAAAAACAATTTTATAATATATCATTTAGAGTCGTTGTTGAAGGACTGTGAGGATAGTATATATAACACATTAGCAATTGAGGAACTTATGTTAACAACATTTCCTAGTGGTGTTAAGAATGTTAATACTTTTTTTGTCAATTTTTTCATATCGATTTGTAGATTTACTATCTATAGAAGGAGACATGTGTTTTTACAAAGCAATCAAAAATTAGAATTGATAAGGTTTTGCAAATATTTAATAAGGCATTACATTTATTATAATTATTATCAGCTATGTATAGTAGAAAACAACAAAAAGATGTTTTGTAAGAAATTTTTAAGGAAAAATCCTATTTTGAAAGAAACAGAAGGAACCTTGTTATTCATTTTTTAATTTTTTGTTAACGATGTTTTGATAACATATAGTGGATATTGACTGTGATATACTATATATTGTACTATTTGTTTGATTGCTCAATAAAAGAGAAAAAAAATGTCTCTCGCTTCACATGTGAGAAGTCCCTGGATCGAATCCCGGTCAATCCTTTTTTTTTTCTTTTTTTTTTTAAATACTTTTCTTTTTTTTTTAACTAAATGATAGTATTCAGCATGTGAAATGAAAAATTTATGAGGTTATAAAATCATCATTACAGTGTGATAAATATTCCATATAAAAAGAATCTTCTATACACATGATAAAGAATAAGCAATCAAATCTTTATATGCGTATTGACATACATGTATTTTATTTGCCTCAGTATACATGTATACATTTAAAAATTCTACAAATTCAGTCAGGGGAT
>NW_026939574.1:0-9430 GCF_032062105.1 Saccostrea cuccullata | reverse complement strand
ATCTTCAGATACTTTCTTTAAAGGTAATTATAGAAAAATTATCTTGAACTTATTTTTTAAAAAATCAGAGAGGCATTTGTGCCCTTATATTGAGAATGGGTGTCCAGTGTTTTTCAAATTATCATGAATTTTATAGAATGCATTCTCTACTGTTGATTGTGGGAATTGGTTCACTTTTTGGCATCATTAACACTGACAAAGTGTCACCAGGACCAAGCCTTAAATCCTTCAGAGACGACTATGACAGTGTCGCTAAAACGTGTGTGGCTGTTGGATATGTTAAGGATTTCTTGTAAAAAGAACCATGATAGAAGTAATATACTAATTCAGATGAATGTTTGATATAATGAATATGCACTGAGCACATGTTTTTTCATTCTCATTTGTTCTTTATTTGTCCTTAGAAAATATGGTAATAGCATTCAATGCCAAATCCAAAGGAGGTGTCCAGACAGTGAGTAAGGGAAACACTGTCATGTTTGGAAAAATGATCTGAATGTAGGAGGTGGTTACAAGGGGGTTTAAAAGGTTTTCATGCCCCCAAATCGGGAGTTTACGTCTTTGATTGGACAACAATGACAGACAGTAACAAAGGTGCTTATACCTCTCTGGTCTTGAATGGTAAAATAAAGGCATATATAACCATTGTAACAACAACAGCCATCATATTAACATGTCATGTAGTAAAATGGCTGTCGTCAGAATGGAAGCAGGAAAAAGGCTTGGATAGATAGCTATTCAGGAGCATCATCTGTTTATCCCAAATACTCTTCTTTTTCTGGCTACATGTTGTAAATGCGAAATAGAGATATACAATTAAAATTAAAATGTAATTTAGTAACAAATTTGTTGTTTATCTTAGGTTCACAAGAGTCTGATATGCATATACATGTGTATGTTATATACTTAAGTAATTGTAAATATCCATGTATATATTCTGATTCCATTGCACAAGGAAAGTTATACTGTCAAAATATTTTTTGCAATGTCAGAAAAATGGCTAAAAAATTTCATCAAATATGCTGAATAAGCTTGAAAATGTTGACTTGTCCGGGGTTAGCTTAGGTATACATAGGAAGGTGAAAGAAACTACGTTGCAAGAAATCATGGTAATAATTTACACATTGTTACAAACCACGGCTAAAATGTATGATCTTCTCCCATTCTATTACGAACCCCAACTGGTTGCAGACGATGTTTTTACATCACTTATTCCGTCTCTCTGGTTGACACAGGATGTGATTGAAAAACGGATAATTACTTAAAAGTCTTTTTATAAGTTTTCGATTGGCATTTTTTTTCTTTTTCTTTTTTTAAAAATGAAAATCAGGCTAACTGTATTTTTCTCAACTTTATCAGTATGAATAATACAGTATTAAAGTACAAAAGTCTATCATATTGCAGAAAAGAGAATTTATTCTAATACTGACATTTTACCTAAGTCATTCAAAATTAATTATCTCCTTCACTATTAATTATCTCCTTCACTCTATTCATCCGCAAATAAAATATTTCTTTTCTGAACTATAAATAAAAGAGACTAAATTCAAAATAAACAAAACATTTATTAGTTAAAAGTTAATAAGCTTAATACAAATATTTCAATGGTTTTTTTTTCCTTTATATAATGTACAATTTAAAGTTTTGTATACAGACTTCCTCAACAACTCCGATGTTAAAATCTTGATCTATATTTAACATGTTCAAGATTTAATGTACAATTCTTAATATATTCTTTAATTTTACTTCTAATGTACGAGGGGCGTAGCATCGCTTTTGAAAGTGGGGGCTAGCCAGAGTTTTTTTTTTACTTACCTAAAAAAAAAGGGAAAAGTTGCCAAAAGTCGAAAATCCATTTCGTGGGGGGGGGGGGGGGGTTAAGGTAAATTTTTCTCAGTGTTAACTAGGCCTCTTTCATTCCCAAATTTCTAAACTACATTTTCAGTACATCACTAAAAGTGGGGGGGGGGGGTGCAACAAGGCTTTCAATTAACATTTGCTATAGTATAAATACGCCCCTAAATTATTATCATCCTTTGAAAATATAGGTCCACCACGGTATGAAGGTAGGAAATGACTAGAGGAGTTCCAAACGTCCACTGTAAACATGGCAGAAAAACTTCAGAAAGGTAAACACGTGTTTCATAAAAAATAATTTTTTTTGATAATTTCTGATATGTTGTTTCATTTTTAAAATTTACGATACTAATAGATTCTCCAAATTCCAAAATAAATAAATATTCCAATGATTTGAATCCTCACAAAGCATCAATGTGTAGTGGTAATATTTAGTCGAGTTTCCTCGATGAACAAAAGACTTAGTAAGTTTAGTATTAGTAAGTTTAGTATTAGAGTTAACGAAAACTTTCTTATATGTACAAGTTGATTAGAAAATATATCATGAAAATATTTAAATGTTTGTGTAATAATAAAGTTAATAGAAATAATTTATATCACCTGATTTTGAAAAAAGGAACATTCTGACATCAAAACATTCATATTAACTGATTAATCCCATTTTCAGTATAACATCTGTTATAGTACAAGTTGATATTCATTTTAAAAAATGAATAATGTCAGCTATCTAGGTCTTATCAAGGGTAAAGGATTTACCCCAGTTTTTATTCCATGTACACCCTGAGGCTGAAGAATATATGGAAACAACCTAGCCATCAAATCCTGTCGATTGGACATGGATCTACCAAATGAAAATAAATAATTTGCAATCACAATTAAAGGGCCCAAACAACTGTTTTGGCTGTTAAAAATATACTTTTACTATACAGTAAAACTCAGTTAAAACGTAGTCACTGGGACCTATGAAATTACTTCACTATACCCGTAGTTTGTTATATCCGTCCAAGGAATTGTTAAATTTATATAGTTGGTAGGATCCAAGATGACTTCGCTATATTCATAAATTTGCAATATCCGGTTTGTACTAAACAAGTTTTGCTGTACATACTAAAATGTATTGTGACATTAAATTTTTATGGATTCGGTCATAAAAATATAAGGAATAACTTTCAGATTTTGAGGTTTTATGACAATGATCAATCGATTAGCTTGTGTATAATTTTATGAGAAATGCCTTTGGTTCTAAAAATTATTAAGCAAGTCAATTGATTGATCACATCATCTAACCAAAAAAAATAGATAGTTATTTATTATTCCATAAATACTATCCCTATTGACAGAGGAGTTGATGGAGGAATTGAGGAGGATGAGGAGTGGGAGGAATGTGATGAGGACACGGAGGACAGCCAGGTCACGTGTCTCTTCTGCCCCAGACCTTCACCTCCCCCGAGGTCACGTTTACACACTGTACGACCTCACACGACCTTGACCTCGTCAGATGGAGCAGACAACACGGAGTAGACTGTATACAGTATATCAAGATGATTAATTATATCAGACTAAGGTTTGTGTGTTTATGTGTTGGCACACTGAACGGTGATCAAGCTTTCTGTTAAAATAACTTAGGGAACAAACTCTGCAAAATGTTGAACCTGAGTCATGTACTTTGCATAGTAATTTGATAAATGGTATGCTATAAGTATCCCACGTATAATAGATTCCTAATCTGTAAATTTAAACAAGAGACAAAAAGGTAGGTAAAGAAATCATTAAACTCTAAATTAATTGACACATACATGTACATGTAAGACTTGAGTTAGAACTTTATGTTTAAAATTTTTACTTTTTTCCTTCCAAATTACAGAAACCTTCACCACAGAAGTCAAATCCTCTTTTACAAAAATACCTGGCCCTGGGATAACAATATTATATGAACCCAGCAGATCCAGAGGATTTATTACTGCAGTATGGTGAGAAGATTCTTTGAAAATAAGTTACATAAACCTTGAACTGCTACTATGAAAAACAGCTGTTTATTCTTTCAATTAAAAAAAAAATGAAAAAAATAAATTTGTACTAAATGCTTTTCTTGAAAAATCCTGTCAGTTTTTAAAAACTTTCAAAAAAACTGCCGTTCCAAAAAATGCTGCAAGTTTTAGTTTTAATAATCTAATTTTTAATCTAAATTTCTTTTTTCTCATTAGCGTTTTGTACAGTCCCTGAAACGTTCTACTTTCCCACCTGAACGGTGAACGAACGGTGAACGAACGCAGAGCGAACGGTGAGTGAACGATGTGCGAACGGTGAACGCAACTTGATGAACGATGTGTGAACGGTGAACGGTGAGTGAACGCAGAACGCGAACGGAGCGCGAACGCGAGCGCAAAGTGAACGGTGACGAACGGTGAACGCAAGATGAACGATTTATTCGGAATGCCTTTGGTCTTTTCCTTGTATTGAAATTATTCTTTTATTCTATAATTCAAATGTCAAAAAATATAAATACACAATAGATAAACAAAAGAGAAATAAATAGATAAATAAATAAATAAAAAATAATTAAAAAAATCTATACATACGTATGTTTAAATCGATATTTTAATACCATGATTTTATTAGCCGTCAAATGCGGGATTTGTTACCGCGTGTATGTAAAAAATAAATTAATCTTATATAATAAATAATTTTGCGTATTCTTTTAACTTATAAAATAATGTGGACTTTAGAAGATAAAACTACTTCTGATATAAACAATAGATAAATAAATAAATAAATAAATTAATTAATAAATTAAAAATAAATAAAAACATTTTTTTCTGCACATACCTATGTTTAAATCGATATTTTAATAACATGATTTTAATCGCCGTCAAACGTGTATTTGTTACCGCGTGTACTTAAAAAATGAATTAATTTACTTATATAGTAAATAATTATGCTTATTCTTTTCACTAATGAAATAATGTGGACTTCTGAAGATAAAACTGCTACTTATAGAATGAATTAATTACACTGTACGGGGTTGAAACAACCGTAGATGTATTTCCGTGCCAAAGCGATTCTGAGTAAATAACGGATTTTTTTAAAATTCACAATTATCTGTTGACATTGACTGTTATCGTACTGCATAAAAATTCTCGTTTTATTTAAATTCTACTGCTAAATATTCTATATTTATGTGCCTTTTATTCCTTTATGACGATTATTTTAGCTAACTTCTTCATGTATCTGTAGACATTTCCCGGCCGTGATTATACTCGGTCAAGATGTTGGAAAGAGGCATTCAAATTATTTGTATTACATGTGTAGATTAAATTTTCAAAACTAAATAAGTATATGTGTTGTCATAGTTTTTATTGAACAGAGAAATGTACGAGAAAGAGTAACAGAGAGAGATAACCCCTCGATTCTCAGATATATGTTGTATCAAATAAAAATTCTAATTATTTTTCTTAAAATATTCCAAGCAATAAAGGTTATAAAGGTAATCTTTTTTTATTAACAAATCCATTTGACAGTAATCATTGGCTTTTATTTTCCATCATCAAGTTCACACTGTTCACAGGAAGTCCGTGCTATATTTGTAGTAGCGTGCTTGTGCTGTCAATAAAAATAATTCGACACAGTGTAGGTGTGGAAATCGCATTTCACCGAACATGCCGAAGGCAAGGAGTCACTTAGTATTCCAAGAAATTTTAATATTTTTCCCTATCATTTCTAGATCTGATTTTTGCATTCCTGCAGAAAAAAATAATTCGAATATATGATTGGAAGGATTAAGTTTTAAATTGAATGTGAAACATATTCTCTGCCAATTTAAATACTACTGTCGGCACAAGTTTATACTAAAATACTATTGTTTAATGACTGTTTGATGTTGGGTTTAAGACTGATTTTCTTGTGTTACAATAAAAAATTAATATTAATTAAAATATACTGAAAAAACCCAATAAGAATTTTATTTCGGGAGAAAAGGCACTGGGGGGGGGGGGGGGGGGGGTTAATTATACTGAATAGCAAAAAAGATTTTTTTAAACATGTTTAGGTACGGAGAAGGAAGGAATTTTTCTTCTCTAATAATAGACTATTTTAAACAGTTGGTCTTTTCTAAAATTTAAAACCACACCATCAACTTAATTAGCTCTAAAGATATCTAATTAACTGAATATTTGCTGTACTGTTCATGATTCTCAAACCTACATGTAGTTTAAACATGTTAAATACGTGTTACTGTAGAAATAATTTTTTATGTATTCTTGTCCTGTAAAAGACTGGAT
This sequence comes from Saccostrea cuccullata, assembly GCF_032062105.1. Classification (NCBI taxonomy): domain Eukaryota; kingdom Metazoa; phylum Mollusca; class Bivalvia; order Ostreida; family Ostreidae; genus Saccostrea; species Saccostrea cuccullata. Next base: position 3,296 of record NW_026939574.1, on the reverse strand, counting down.
TAATTATTATACATCCATTAATAATTTGTCCTCTTTAAAATTACATCAAATTGATGCCGTGCGTGAAACATTTGTACATTGTCCTTTTTTTAATTAAATATTTTAGCATCGTTCTACATACATGTAGGTACTTAATGTATTAATTATTTTCCAGGGAAAATTCATGAAATAAGTTACAGCTGAGTTACAATAATAGAAATATAAATATCATAGATAATTTTTGCAACGAAATAATTATTCTTTAAACACGATATCTAAGTTATTTTATTAAAAAACATGAGAATCCTTACTATCAAAAAGATAAGTCCTTTCACTTCGGAGTTCCGAATGACAATGATGACTGAACAATAAGTGAACGGTGAACGCAAGGTGAACGCAAAGTAAACGGAACGAAGAGCGAACGGTAAACGTTTTGTGAACGGTGAACGCGAGCGCACGGTGAACGGTGAACGCAATACTGTGAACGAAGAGCGAACGGTGAACGCACGCTGAACGAACGGTGAACGAACGCTGAACGAACGGTGAACGAACGGTGAGCGAATGGAAAAATGGGAAAGTAGAACGTTTCAGGGACTGTAGCCTCTCCCCAAATTTATTTTTGTAAGAGTTAACTATAAAGGTAATGCAGTAAGTATGTTATTTTATGGGGGAAAAAATTTCTATTTTTTTTAATTTATAGATATTGAAGATGAAGATGATGGTGGCATGTGTGGAGTTATGGGCCCTGGAGGAAGTATAACCTTTGATGGGCCTCCTTTGAACATGGAAAAATTGACCAATAAAAAGGCTCCTCAGAACAGTTCTTCATCAGAGATGAATGGTGTCAGCCAATCAGAATTGGAGGCCACTTGTGCTCGTCTTAAGGACGCAGAATGTCGAGTTAAACAATTAGAAGAAGAACTGAGCCGAGTTCTTGGAGACTTTGAGAAAGTGAAGTGAGTTTGACAAGATGTTGCTGATGTGTAGATCTATCAAATATTTGTCTCTGACCATGTCATATGGAATTTGTTTGAAATCAGAATTTATATAAGAAATCTGGTCAGATTGTTGTGTTGTCAAGAGTAACAATTAAACTAATCCTACATGTATGATTGCCTGGAGATTCAAAAGTAAATTGAAGAATATTTAATTTTGTGGCTAATACATGTATATACATGCATGTATTATTTCATTGCACGTTTTATAGACCTCAGACTGATTTGTTTTAAATCTGATCATTTTAGGCAACACTGGATCTTCTTGTTTTATTTGCAGAAAAGTCACCCAAGATCTGCTGATGTCACAACCCAGCCAGCCAATCAAATCAGAGAATGCTGTACAGATGTTGACAGAGGATGAAGATGATGTTTACTTTGGATCTTATGCACATTTCAGCATCCATCAGGAAATGTTAAAGGTATTTAACAATAACAATGAGTCATTCAATTACACAATAATAATAGTTCAGCACATTTGGGCACAACAGTTTTGTAGGCCAGTAAATTTGTGGACACACTTTTTAATATAGTTTACAGTGTTTACAATAATGTTGCTTTTAATATAATTTAAAGATGACATCAATATTTTGGTGATACTTTGTGTAAGGTATTAATATGTGATGTGTTGCTATAGTTTTCATCCAAATTTGAAGGGAAAACCCTCGAAAATTAAATTAATTTTTCAATATTGAGATTCATTGTCCAAAAATTATAAAGATATTGTTAACAGAGACATGTTCATCTTTACATGTACATTTTTGTTTCTATGCAGGACAAAGTGAGAACGGAAAGTTACAGGGATTTCATGTACAAGAATCCTGACTTGTTTAAGGACAAAGTGGTGTTAGATGTGGGCTGCGGGACTGGTATCCTCTCCATGTTTGCTGCTAGGGCTGGTGCCCGAAAGGTCATTGGGGTCGACCAATCAGAAATTGTTTTTCAAGCGATGGACATCGTCAGGTTTGTTGTAAAATGTGGGACATTACCCTTCAGAAAGTACCGTTTGCTTGGAAATGTTTTACCATGATTTCATTTTCATCCCATTTGCTTATGTTTATGTCAATGAAGCCAAAATTTTAATGCAAGAATTTAACAGAAAAAAGAGTTATCTCCCTTTTAACACAGCTTAATTTTTATCTGCAAAATGTTAAAATGGAACCAAGTGGATTTAAAGTGTTATGGCTGTGATGCTTGTATTTGTAATAAATACATTTGTATGTGCAGTGCAATAATTAAGAAATATAACATTCTTTTATTACATGCAGAGAAAATGGGTTAGAAAACATTGTGACTTTGATCAAAGGTCGGATAGAAGATGTGGATTTGCCGGTGGATAAAGTGGATATCATCATCTCGGAGTGGATGGGATACTTTCTCTTGTTTGAATCCATGTTGGATTCTGTTCTTTATGCCAGGGACAAATATCTACAGCCTAATGGAGTTGGTAAATACACGGCACCACCCTTAAAATCCTAATACATATGATTAAGGCTTACAGGCCAATAGGCCGTCCCCATTGTAATAGTGCAAAAATCTTTGTGTTTAGAGAGCTCTCTGTTTCTTGAAGTCAACTTACACTTTAATTGAGTAAGGCAAAAATAGTTCTCTATATTCTTCTGCAGATTTTAGTACAGTGTATAGCAAAATTTTGAAAGATAAACAATATATCTGTTTGTTAAATTAATAATTAATTATTGTTAAAATTCTATATATTTACAAATCTTTTTTGTTTAGTCCACCCAGATAGATGTACGATAGTGTTAGCAGCGCTGGATGACCCTGACCTTCACACAAATCATGTGACCTACTGGGATGATGTGTATGGATTTAAAATGACTTGTATGAAATCTGAAGTGATCAAAGAAGCCAGTGTTCAGATTGTCAAGGCAGAGAAAATTCTGTCTGACCATGTGATTGTCAAGGTTTGTTAGCTTCTCTCTTGAACCATTAAAAAATGACTTTCCTTATGACAATACACAAATCAGATCTTTTTGAATTTTTAGTGTTCATCAAAAGCATAAGATGATATAGTACATGGAAACCTTCACTTTTGATAATAATAAATTAATACTCATTACTTGGTATATACATGTACGTTTTTGTGAAATTTACATGACTTCTCCAAAGCAAATGATTGCTTTTATATAAAATATATGTATACAGTCTTCATCACTGTTTGAGCTGGAGTTTGGAGTGTTAGGAAGAGACAGCATTACTCTGCACACAGAAAGTCTAAACTATTGATGAAATTGCAATGTTGCATATTCATTGTGTATACAGTGTAGCATTATATTACTGCTACTGTTCCTTTTGTTATGA
>NW_026939573.1:0-9276 GCF_032062105.1 Saccostrea cuccullata | reverse complement strand
AGTCTCTTCTTCAAGTTTTATTTTTGTTTCTCCCGCCGATAGCTTATTTATAGTCACTGAAAAAATAAAAGAAACGTCAACAAAATTTTTACAAGTCTTTCAAAACGTGATTTGTCATTGGCTAAGGTAAATATATCCATCCAATGACAGTTGACAAAACTAATCAGCATGAATGTGAAGCGTGGATGCATAACAGTTAGCGGCAAAATGTCAGAATCGTAGTGTTTAATATATTTTTAAAAAGTGATATGTCATTTATTAGAAAAAAGTATAAATTTCAGATTTACTTTTAATGAAAGATAGAATATAAAATAGACGAAATATTAATCTTGATCAAATGTTATGCGGAGGGCCACGTGGAAATTGAGGTTCTGTCAACCCGTTGTTTTTTTTTTTTTTGTATCGAATCTTTTGAGATATTTCTTTTGATTGTAGAGATATGGTGAATGGAAATATTTGGGCTACCCCTACAAGTCCTTAATGGGGCCATTTAAAACAAATTCACAGTATGCATATTGTTTCGAACATTATTCTGACCATCTTTTCTTCAATATTGCTTATCAAAATATTCCCCCATTGTGAGATATAAAGCGTCAAAGATTTGACATTCTGGCCCCTTGTGACCCCCTAATTACGTAACATATGATCAAAATTTTATCAAATATTGTTGCAAACTGTTAAGATGACTACTTTTGCTTCAGTAATATATAACAAAATATCAATCATAAGAGAGTTATAGATAAAAGAATTTTGGCCCCTCTGAGTCCCTAATTTAAGGGGTCAGCCCCATTTTATTGGTATCAAATGAAAGTTCTAGTAATTTTGCACATTTTTTCTTCAATATGCTTTAACAAATTATAAACAGGTATGAAGATATGTTACAACATGTGTCACATTTTGTGAGATATTTCTGAGACGTTTATTTGGGCCCTACCGAGCTCCGGCGCCTTTTGTGCTAGAAAGAATTTGGAGACCCAATTACAACTCACCAAGCCTTCCTTTCACTGAAAATCTTAAGTCGATATCTTGAGTCGTTTCGGAGGAGTTTCCTGGACAAGCCGACCCTCTGAAAATCAGAAAATCCTAAATATCTCGAGATAAGAAGTAACGTCATCAATCAAAAAAAATTCCCATAAAGTTCAGATCAATACCTACCAGATCTGAAAGTTTCGTGAAATTTGGACGAGTCGTTTCTGAGAACTTGCGTGCACAAAATCGGTTGGAATAATAAAAGGGAAAAAAAACCGAACGAAAACAATGAGGTCTTCCGTTGGAGACGGAAGACCTTAAAAATACAATTTAATAATAATAACTAGATACGATCTCGTTGCGAGCAACGAGTGGGTCTTCCGTCTGATTTTTGAAAGATGAAATAAATTTTGTTGAGATTTTCATTCTAAAATAATGATGAAAATTGTGAAGAACGATTTTGCCTCCATAATCTGTAAACAGACATTAAACATTAAAGACATTAAAGCTAACTTTTGGACCCTCAGGCCCCTAATATTAGAATTTGGCCCTTTTTCTTCATATCATCTTAAAGCTCTCAGGATTTTGATCAATTTTTGTTCAACAACTATTTAATATTCTTTTTCGTTTTCGAGTTAATTGCAAAAGAAATATTTAGGGGCCCCCCTTAAACCCCCTAATGGGGACGTTAAGCGGTAAATGAAAGATTGCATTTGTTTAAAACATTATTTTGAACATCTTTTGTTCAATATTACTTATCAAAATAGGACCCTTAAAAATCAGAAAATCCTAAATATCTCGAGATAAGAAGTGACGTCATCAATCAAAAAAATTTCCCAAATAAAGTTCAGATCAATACCTACCAGATCTGAAAGTTTCGTGAAATTTGGACAGTCGTTTCTAGAATTTGCGTGCACAAAATCGATTGGAATAATAAAAGGGAAAAAGAAACCGAACGAAAACAATGAGGTCTTCCGTTGGAGACGGAAGCCTTTAAAAATACAATGTAATAATAATAACTAGATACGATCTCGTTGCGAGCAACAGTGGGTCTTCCGTCTGATTCTTGATAATAAAATAAGATTTTGTTTAGATTTTCATTCTAAAATAATGATAAAAATTGGAAGAACGATTTTGCCTCCATAATCTGTAAACAGACATTAAACATTAAAGACATTAAAGTTTAACTTTTGGCCCCTCAAGGCCCCTAAATTGAATTTCCCCTTTTTCTTCATATCATCTTCAAGTCTCAGGATTTTGATCAATTTTTGTTCAAAATATTTAGATTTTCCCTTTTTCGTTTTCGAGTTATTTGCAAAAGAAATATTTAGGGGCCAACCCTTCAACTCCCTAAGGGGACGTTAAGCGGTAAATGAAAATTGCATATTGTTTAGAACATTATTTTGAACATTTTTTGTTCAATATTATTATCAAAATAGGACCCTCTGAAAATCAGAAAATCCTAAATATCTCGAGATAAGAAGTGACGTCATCAATCAAAAAAATTTCCAATAAAGTTAGTCAATCCTACCAGATCTGAAAGTTTCGTGAAATTTGGACGAGTCGTTTCTGAGAACTTGCGTGCACAAAATCGATTGGAATAATGAAAGGGAAAAAGAAACCGAACGAAAACAATGAGGTCTTCCGTTGGAGACGGAAGAACTTAATAATAATAATAATAACTAATACATCTCGTTGCGAGCAACGAGTGGGTCTTCCGTCTGATTCTTGATAAGATGAAATAAATTTTGTTTGAGATTTTCATTCTAAAATAATGATGAAAATTGTGAAGAACGATTTTGCCTCCATAATCTGTAAACAGACATTAAACATTAAAGACATTAAAGTTCAACTTTTGGACCCTCACGGCCCCTAATATTAGAATTTGGCCCTTTTTCTTCATATATCTTAAAGCTCTCAGGATTTTGATCACTTTTTGTTCAAAATATTTAGATATTCTTTTTGTTTTCGAGTTATTTAAAAAGAAATTTTTAAAAGGGGAACCCTTCAGCTCCCTAATGGGGACGTTAAGCGGTAAATAAAGTTGAAATTTGCTTACAACATTATTTTGAACATCTTTTGTTCAATATTACTTATCAAAATATTTCCCACTTTTGAGATATAAAGCGTCTAAGTTTTACATTTTGGCCCCTATTGGCCCCTTTTATGCACCATAGGACATTAAATCATATTATATAGTTGTAGATTGTTGAGAAAAACATTTTTGCTTCAGTAATGTATAACAAAATATTGACTGCTTAAGAGTTATGATTAAAGACTTTTGGCCCCCCCCCTTAATTTGATTTCCCAGTCCCTTTTTCTTGATTTCATCTTAATGCTCTAGAATTTTAAACACCTTTTGTTCAACAACTATTCAGAGATTCTTTTTCGTTTTAGTTTTTTGCTAAAGAGTCATTTAGGTGCCCCCCTTCAACTCCTTAATTGGGACGTTTAGCAAAATATGAAAGGTTGCATATTGTTCAGAACATTATTTTGAACATCTTTTGTTCAATATTACTTATCAAAATATTTCCCACTTTTGAGGTGTAAAGCATCAAAGATTTAGTATTTTGGCCCCTTTTGGCCCTAATTATGTACCATACGACTTGAAAATCATAATATATAGTTGTAAATGGTTGAGATAAACATTTTTGCTTCATAATTATTACAAAATATTAACAACTAAAAAGTTATCATTGAAGACCTTTGGCCCCTTTACGCCCCTAATTTAAGCACCCAGCCCCTTTTTCTTGATTTAATATTAAAGCTCTTAGAATTTTGAACACTTTTTTTTTTAATAAATTTGAGATTCGGTTTCGTTTTCGAGTTATTTGAAAAAGGAACATTTAGCCCCAACCCTTCAACTCCTTAATGGGGACGTTTAGCAAAAAATAAAAGGTTGCATATTGTTCAGAGATGACTTTGAACATCTTTTTTTCAATATTATTTATCAAAATTTTTCTCACTTTCGAGATATAAAGCGTAAAATTAGCATTCTGGCCCCGTGCCCCCTAATTTATGACAATACGACATGAAAAAAAATTTTATAGTTGTAGATGGTTTAGATAAAACCCCAGTAATGTATTGCAAAATTTAAAAAAAGTTATCGATTGAAGATTTTTGGGCCCCTCTTGGCCTCTAATTTGAATGCCTACCCCCTTTTTTCTTGCTTTTATCATTAAGCTCTTAGGTTTTTAAACACTTTTTGTTCAACAACTATTCAGAGATTCTTTTTCGTTTTCGAGTTATTTGCAAAATAAATATTTGGGGGTCAGCCCTTCAACTCTTTAGTGGGGACGTTTAGCGAAAAATGAAATTTGCAATTGTTTAGAACATTTTTACAACATCTTCTGTTCAATATTACTTATCAAAATATTTCTCACTTTCGAATATTTAGCCTCAAAGATTTTGCATTCGGGCCCCTTTTGGTCCCTAATTATGTACTATACGACATGAAAATCATTATATTCGTTGTACATTGTTAAATAAACAATTTTGCTTCAGTATTGTATAACAAAATATTAGCTGTTAAAAGTTATCGATTAAAGACTGTTGGCCCCTTTTTATCCCTAATGTGATGAGTCAGCGCTTTTTTCTTGGTATCATACTAAAGATTGCTTCATTCTGCACAAATTTTTTAGATGTTTTATAAATTAGTTATACTTTAAAAGATATGATTAAAAAGTCTCGAAAATTTCTTGATTCGTGTCCTAAACTTCTACCCTTAACGAGCTTCCAACTAGGCACTTCCAGAAGATTTGAAAATATAGGTACAAAACTACAACGTGTCGACTATATTCGCTAAAAGTTTCTTATCTATCTTTTGCTGTTTTCGAGTTTTTGTCCGGACAAAATGGTCACAAAAGTCCAAAAAAAGGCCGATAATTAACCGGAATGAATTTGAAAAATTAAAAAAAAATATTAACTTCACATCATGATACATCATCCATGAAAATTTCAAATAAATCTGTCCAAGCATCTCTGAGAAATCGTCTGCACAAAATATCGACAGAAAAAAATAATAACTAGAGCCGAGCTGTTCGCAACAGTAGGTTTTCCGTCCCGTTTTACCGGAAGAGCTTTAAACAAAAAAGAGAAATAACGCCTAAAAATGGTTTGAAACCTTATAGCTATGTTAAATTTAAAGCAAAAATATGCAAATTTTTGCTTCTTCCGGTTTAATCGGAAGTGATGACGACGGACGGGAAATTAATTTTTATGTTTCCAGAGACATATGTTACCCAAAAACTTGACAAGAACGGCAAAAATACACGTTTTTGACTACTTCCGGTTTGACCGAAAGTGTTGACGTTAGACGTATTTTGACGACACAAATAGATTTAGCTTGACATTTTGAACAACTTTGCTCCTTTGACGATTACAAATTCTCAATACTTTTTGAGAAATAAATTAAAAACTTTTGGCCCCTCTAGATCCCTTATTTTAGGGGGAGCCCTTTTTTAATATTTAAATTTAAAAATCTCAAAATTTTCACAACTTTTGTTCTATATGTTTTAACAAAATATTTTCAATAAAATGATAAAGAAAAAATGTAAGAAATTTTAAACGCTCAATATGACTTTTTCAGTCCATACCGAGCGTTAACGTGCAGTACATCCGGTGAAAGTTAACAACACAATGCAAATCTACATATGTTGCTCTATCTTCCTGAAAAGGTTTCATCTTCCGTGATGAGCGATTTTTAAAAGAACGACGGACAAACTGACCCTTAAAAATCACAAAACTGCGAAAATCTCCGAACCGGACGTGACGTCATCAAAATAAAAAAAAGGGGATCGAGATTTTTATATGTTCTATCAGAACTGAAAGTTTCATAAAAATCTAACAGCCGTTTTCGAGAAATCGCGTGCACAAAATCGGTAAGAAAAAAAAAAATAAGTAAGCCAGCTCGTTGCAAAGCAACGAGTAGGTCTTCCGTCCTGTTTGACCGGAAGTAGCTTTAATTTTTAACATAAATAAGAAATGGCGCTTTAAAATGGTTTGAATCATCTAAAGCTATGTTGATTAATACAGTAATAAGCAATTTTTGCTATTTCCGGTTAAACCGGAAGTGACAACAACGGACGGAAAATAAAGTTTAAGGCTTCCAGTGACATATGTTACCCCAAAACTTGTCAAGAATGGCAAAAATACGCGGTTTTCGACTAATTCCGGTTTGGCCGGAAGTGACGACGCCGGACGTATTATTTTGAATACAATAGATTTATCTTGACATTTTGAACAACTTTGCTTCTTTGAGGTATTACAAATTCTCAATACTTTTTGAGATATAAAGGAAAAACTTTCGGCCCCCCTTGGCCCTTAATTTTAGGGGCCAGCCCTTTTTCGAGAAATCATTTGAAAGATTTTTTTAATTTTACACTTCTTTTGTTCTACGTGCTTTAACAAAATATTTCTAGATAAAAAGTTATCGTAAAAAAGGTGTTAAAAATTTTGAAATTCTTATTAGGACTGTTTTCGGTCCATAGGCAGCGTCGGCGTTTCGTACTTCCGGTGGTTGAGATATATCAAATACATATCTCCAAAGGTTGCTCAATCAGCACTGAAAATTCCATGCTTCTGCTTTGAGTGCTTTTTGAGAAACTGCCGGACAAAATGACCCTCTAAAACTCACTAAATCGTGAAAAACTCCGAACCGGAAGTGACGTCATCAAATTAAACGCCTTAAGTTCATATCATTTGGCATCAATGCTGAAAGTTTCATGAAAATCCATCGACGCGTTTTCGAGAAATCGCGTGCCCAAAATCGGTAAGAATAATAATCATAAGACTAGAGCAAAGCTCGTTGCAAAGCAACGAGTAGGTCTTCCGTCCGGTTTTGACCGGAAGTGACGGAACAAAAGAAAGCAATGAGCTAAGTAGTCTCCAGTGACTTTGTAATTTCAATTTTGCATCAAAACCTTTAAAATAAGCCATTTTTGCAACTTCCGGTTTGACCGGAAGTGACGACGACGCAGGGAAAAATTACTTTTTTAATGCTTCCAGAGACATATGTAACCCAAAAACCTGTCAAGAACGGCAAAAAAATGTGTTTTTCGACTACTTCCGGTTTGACCGGACGTGACGACGCCAGACGTATTTTGACGACGCCAGTAGATTAAGCTTGTCATTTTGAACAACTTTGTTTCTTTGACGTATTACAAATTCTAAATACTTTTGGAGATATAAAGGAAAAACGTTCGGCCCCTCTCGGCCCCTGATTTAAGGGGCGAGCCCTTTTTTGAGGTATCATTCGCAAACATCTCGAATTCTATACTTTTTTTGTTCTACATGTTTTAACAAAATATTTTTAGGTAAAAAGTTATCGTAGAAAAGGTGTTAAAAATTTTGAAATTCTTGAAAGGACTATTTTCGGGCACTAGCGAGCGTCAGCGCTTCGTACTTCCGGTGGTTGTGATATACGAAATTCACTTCCCCAAAGGTTGCTCTAGCATCACTAAAAATTCTTGCTTCTGCATGGGTGGTTTTTCAGATAACTGCCGGACAAAGTGACCCTCTGAAAATCACTAAAACGCGGAAATCTCAAAACCGGAAGTGACGTCATCAAAACCAAAAAAAATAGTTCTAGTTTTTTTCATGCTCTATCAGTCCTGAAAGTTTCATGAAAATCGAGAGAGCCGTTTTTGAGAATTCGCGTGCACAAAATCGGTAAGAAAAAAAACAATAATAATAATAACTAGATACGATCTCGTTGCGAGCAACGAGTGGGTCTTCCGTCCAATTCTTGATGAGATGAGATGAGAGTTTGATTGCGATTTTCATTACAAAATAATGATTTACCACAATCTGTAAAAATACATTGAACATTAAAGACTTTAAAATATTGGCCTTTTGCCTCTTACGCCCCCTATTTTTGGGAATTAGCCCCTTTAATTCAAATCATCTTAAAGCTCTTAAGATTTTGAACATTTTGTGTTCGACAACTATTCAGAAATTCTTTTTCGTTTTTGAGATATTATCAAAAGAAATATTAAGGGGCCAATCCTGTAACTCCTTAATGGGGACGTTAAGCAAAAAATGAAAAGTTGCATATCGTTTAGAACATTATTTTCAACACATTTTGTTCAATATTGCTTATCAAAAAAATTTTCCCTTTCGAGATATAAAGCATCAAAGATTTAGCATTCTGGCCCCTTGTGGCCCCTAATTTTGTACCATGCGACATGAAAATCATAATATATAGTTGTAGATGGTAGAGATAAACATCTTTGCTTCAGTAATGTATTACAAAATATTAACTGATGAGGATTATCGATTGAAGACTTTTGACCCCTTGGCCCCTAATTTGAGTGCCCAGGCCCTTTTTCTTGATCTCATCTTAAAGATCTTAGGATTTTGAGCATTTTGTGTTCAACAACTGTTCAGAAATTCTTTTTCGTTTTTGAGCTATTAGCAAAAGAAATATTCAGGGGCCAGCCCTTCAACTCCTTAATGGGACGTAAAGCAAAATATGAAAGGTTGCATATTGTTCAGAACATTTTTTTGAACAACTTTTGTTTAATATTGCTTATCAAAATATTTCTCTCTTTCGAGATATAAATCATCAAAGATTAAGCAATGTGGCCCCTTGTGGCCCCTAATTATTTACCATGCGAAATGAAAATCATAATATATAGTTGTAGATGGTTGAGATAAACATCTTTGCTTCAGTAATGTATTACAAAATATTAACTGATAAAGAGTTATCGATTGAAGACTTTTGGCCCCTCTTGACCCCTAATTCGAGTGCCCAGCCCTTTTTTCCTGATTTCATCTTGAAGCTTTTAGAATTTTAAACACTTTGTGTTCAATAACTATTCAGAGATTCTTTTTCGTTTTTGAGTTATTTGTAAAAGAAATTTTTAGGGGCCAACCCTTCAACTCCCTAATAGGGACGTTTAGCAAAAAATAAAAGGTTGCATACTGTTCAAAACATTATTTTGAACATCTTTTGTTCAACATTGCTTATCAAAATATTTCTCCCCTTTGAGATATAAAGCATCAAAGATTTAGCATTCTGGCCCCTTGTGGCCCCTAATTATGTACCATGCGACATGAAAATCATAATATATAGTTGTAGATGGTTGAGATAAACATCTTTGCTTCAGTAATGTATGACAAAATATTAACTGATAAAAAGTAATCGATTGAAGACTTTTGGCCCCTCTTGGCCCCTAATTCGAGTGCTCAGCCCTTTTTTTCTTGATCTCATCTTAAAGATCTTAAGATTTTGAACATTTTTTGTTCGACAATTGTTCAGAAATTCTATTTCATTTTTGAGCTATTAGCAAAAGAAATATTTACATT
>NW_026939572.1:0-9275 GCF_032062105.1 Saccostrea cuccullata | reverse complement strand
ATTGACCACTTTTAGGAAAAACCCCTACATAAACAAACACATGGGCGCAGACATTTTGGACACCCAAAGTTGTGCGGAGGAGAAAATGCTAGCTGGCGCGTGATTGGTCAATAAGAGAAAAGACTTGTTATGTATTTGACAAGTGAAATAAAGTTGATAAAAATCTCATATCAAGACTTGGGTTTCTTTGAGATATATAGGAGTTACAGGTAAAAATTTGAAGGGAGGGGTGCCCTTTGGTTAGAGATTTTCATTTGGTGTCAAACGCACCTTGTTGTAAACAAATGGAAATTGAAAGTAAAAGTGCCGCGTGACGGTATATTTTTTCTGGCATGTTTTGTTTTCCAATATCTCGAACTTTCACGACAAAAAGGCCATTTGTCCGAAATTCAATATATGTATGAGTGACAGGGGCTCAAGTTTGTATGGAAGTCTATGGGAAAACATTTAGTGGTGTTTGTCCTATAGAATAGGTATGTATTTCATGGAAAAACATTGATTACAGCCAAAAAATCAATCAGTTCCTATTTTTTTGGCATTGAGATCATATTTTAGTTAATTTTTACTATTTCTTAAAAAATTAGAGGGTTTGGGTAAATTGAGGCTCACAATGGGGACTGCACATGGTGAAAAAATGCCAAAATTTTTGCCCTAGCTCTCATATTTTCAATAAATGTACATGTAAATAATTTTAAATAAATATTTATGCTGAAATTTACTGTGAATATTGTAAATAATACAATATTGATGTTTATGGGCATCATCAATACACAAAACATATGAATATCCCCCTCGCAGTTTGAGAAATTCATTTAAATCCATGTATTTTATGAGTGAGGACATTGGAACAGATTGACTAATCCTCTTTCAAATTTGTGTAAATCAGAGTTGATTGAATAATTTATAACAAAATTAGACTGCTGTTAAGTAATTAGGTTACTTTGTTTTTATATAAGGGGCCTAATCCAGCAACAAAGCCAATTTTAGTCATGTAATCAGTGCTGGCTTGATATAAAAGTTATACTTTGGGGAAAACTTAGAGATTACTAGTAGGAAATTTAATTTAAATTACTGTAAAATATATTTTAGCAGAAAATACATTGAAAATACAAGAAATTTGCAAAATTATTATTGCAAAAATGATGAAAAAGTGCCTGAATATCCTTCCTCCTTGCCATATCCAATCTTGATATTCTGCAGAAAAGAGGGGGGGGGGGGGTAATTTTGTACTCTAATGATGCTGGAAAATGAAGGAATTTTTTTTAAAATGTGGTTTATTTGAACAACAAGAGTCATGCTTATCTGCAGTTATTTTTTTCAATTTCTTAGATATTTTTTTAAATAATTATCTGAGTAAATTCTATTTAAACATGATTATTTTAAAGCTATTTCATCACTAATGCTTATAAAAAATTCAAAAGATGATGTAAATAATAAAAAATTATAATATAAGCTACTACATGCATTTATCAGTATGTTTTAATAAAATAAAATATATTTCAGCAATGCATTCTCAAGAAGGAAGAGATTAATGAACCCTCCCCTCTTACAATGAACAACACATGGACACTCTCAGGATGGTCCCTTTGCTTTCATTAAGAGTTCCAAGGTATGGTTTTCCTAGCCAATCTAGTTAATCTATGAGTATTTAAGTTATTTAGAACTTTTTATAGATTATTAGAAAATAAATTTCTTCAGAACTGCAGTTATTTAAGCACTTTGCTTACAATTGAGCACTGTATTCAATCAGACAATATGATTTATCTGCCCTTGGCATTTAATCAATTTATTAATTATGTCAATAATAAGAAATGATATGCAAATGAATATCTTTGCCTTTCATGAGAATATACATATTTAACATCAATTACATGAAATGTTCATGGAAATTGGCTAAAATGTAGGTCACCCCCCTTCAAAATTACAAAATTTTCAGTGGGGATGTATTTGATTCTCTGATGCCAGCAACCCACTGCTGATAAATTCTTTTTAATCTTATGTACATTTGAACTACATATAATTCTCTTTCTTTCCATTGATTATTTTATCTACATTAGTTATTACTCTTTCCATAACCCAGCTTTTTCTTACAAAAACCTGCTGATTTTCTTCATTTTTCATTAATAACGGGTACCTGCTACCCTGAATGATTAACATGATCTATCTTGAGAGATTATGAGAGATAATAAGAAAAACAAGCAAAACATATGCTAGATTAATCATTTTATTTGAAAAGTTTGAAAGAAAAATAGAAAATTGCTTCAATTTCTAGACATCTTTTCTGTTTCACAGATGTGTGTCTGATTGACTGGGGTGTGAAATGTAACAGCCAATGGTGTACTTAAGCTAAGACTGTCAGTCCCAATATTCAAGAGGTGAGATAAGCAATGGATATGTGTTCTAAAAATACTAAATTGACCACTTTTTATAAATGTTTCTTTTACTCTATAGGAAAAACCCCTACATAAACAAACACATGGGCGCAGACATTTTGGACACCCAAAGTTGTGCGGAGGAGAAAATGCTAGCTGGCGCGTGATTGGTCAATAAGAGAAAAGACTTGTTATGTATTTGACAAGTGAAATAAAGTTGATAAAAATCTCATATCAAGACTTGGGTTTCTTTGAGATATATAGGAGTTACAGGTAAAAATTTGAAGGGAGGGGTGCCCTTTGGTTAGAGATTTTCATTTGGTGTCAAACGCACCTTGTTGTAAACAAATGGAAATTGAAAGTAAAAGTGCCGCGTGACGGTATATTTTTTCTGGCATGTTTTGTTTTCCAATATCTCGAACTTTCACGACAAAAAGGCCATTTGCCCGAAATTCAATATATGTATGAGTGACCGGGGCTCAAGTTTGTATGGAAGTCTATGGGAAAACATTTAGTGTTGTTTGTCCTATAGAATAGGTATGTATTTCATGGAAAAACATTGATTACAGCCAAAAAATCAATCAGTTCCTATTTTTTGGCATTGAGATCATATTTTAGTTAATTTTTACTATTTCTTAAAAAATTAGAGGGTTTGGGTAAATTGAGGCTCACAATGGGGACTGCACATGGTGAAAAAATGCCAAAATTTTTGCCCTAGCTCTCATATTTTCAATAAATGTACATGTAAATAATTTTAAATAAATATTTATGCTGAAATTTACTGTGAATATTGTAAATAATACAATATTAATATTTATGGGCATCATCAATACACAAAACATATGAATATCCCCCTCGCAGTTTGAGAAATTCATTTAAATCAATGTATTTTATGAGTGAAGATATTGGAACAGATTGACTAATCCTCTTTCAAATTTGTGTAAATCAGAGTTGATTGAATAATTTATAACAAAATTAGACTGCTGTTAAGTAATTAGGTTACTTTGTTTTTATATAAGGGGCCTAATCCAGCAACAAAGGCAATTTCAGTCATGTAATCAGTGCTGGCTTGATATAAAAGTTATACTTTGGGGAAAACTTAGAGATTACTAGTAGGAAATTTAATTTAAATTACTGTAAAATATATTTTAGCAGAAAATACATTGAAAATACAAGAAATTTGCAAAATTATTATTGCAAAAATGATGAAAAAGTGCCTGAATATCCTTCCTCCTTGCCATATCCAATCTTGATATTCTGCAGAAAAGAGGGGGGGGGGGTAATTTTGTACTCTAATGATGCTGGAAAATGAAGGAATTTTTTAAAAATGTGGTTTATTTGAACAACAAGAGTCATGCTTATCTGCAGTTATTTTTTTCAATTTCTTAGATATTTTTTAAATAATTATCTGAGTAAATTCTATTTAAACATGATTATTTTAAAGCTATTTCATCACTAATGCTTATAAAAAATTCAAAAGATGATGTAAATAATAAAAAATTATAATATAAGCTACTACATGCATTTATCAGTATGTTTTAATAAAATAAAATATATTTCAGCAATGCATTCTCAAGAAGGAAGAGATTAATGAACCCTCCCCTCTTACAATGAACAACACATGGACACTCTCAGGATGGTCCCTTTGCTTTCATTAAGAGTTCCAAGGTATGGTTTTCCTAGCCAATCTAGTTAATCTATGAATTTTTAAGTTATTTAGAACTTTTTATAGATTATTAGAAAATAAATTTCTTCAGAACTGCAGTTATTTAAGCACTTTGCTTACAATTGAGCACTGTATTCAATCAGACAATATGATTTATCTGCCCTTGGCATTTAATCAATTTATTAATTATGTCAATAATAAGAAATGATATGCAAATGAATATCTTTGCCTTTCATGAGAATATACATATTTAACATCAATTACATGAAATGTTCATGAAAATTGGCTAAAATGTAGGTCACCCGCCTTGAAAATTACAAAATTTCAGTGGGGATGTATTTGATTCTCTGATGCCAGCAACCCACTTGCTGATAGAATTCTTTTTAATCTTATGTACATTTGAACTACATATAATTCTCTTTCTTTCCATTGATTATTTTATCTACATTAGATTTCACTCTTTCCATAACTCAGCATTTTCTTACAAAAACCTGCTGATTTTCTTCATTTTTCATTAATAACGGGTACCTGCTACCCTGAATGATTAACATGATCTATCTTGAGAGATTATTAGAGATAATAAGAAAAACAAGCAAAACATATGCTAGATTAATCATTTTATTTGAAAAGTTTGAAAGAAAAATAGAAAATTGCTTCAATTTCTAGACATCTTTTCTGTTTCACAGATGTGTGTCTGATTGACTGGGGTGTGAAATGTAACAGCCAATGGTGTACTTAAGCTAAGACTGTCAGTCCCAATATTCAAGAGGTGAGATAAGCAATGGATATGTGTTCTAAATATACTAAATTGACCACTTTTTATAAATGTTTCTTTTACTCTATAGGAAAAACCCCTACATAAACAAACACATGGGCGCAGACATTTTGGACACCCAAAGTTGTGCGGAGGAGAAAATGCTAGCTGGCGCGTGATTGGTCAATAAGAGAAAAGACTTGTTATGTATTTGACAAGTGAAATAAAGTTGATAAAAATCTCATATCAAGACTTGGGTTTCTTTGAGATATATAGGAGTTACAGGTAAAAATTTGAAGGGAGGGGTGCCCTTTGGTTAGAGATTTTCATTTGGTGTCAAACGCACCTTGTTGTAAACAAATGGAAATTGAAAGTAAAAGTGCCGCGTGACGGTATATTTTTTCTGGCATGTTTTGTTTTCCAATATCTCGAACTTTCACGACAAAAAGGCCATTTGCCCAAAATTCAATATATGTATGAGTGACAGGGGCTCAAGTTTGTATGGAAGTCTATGGAAAACATTTAGTGGTGTTTGTCCTATAGAATAGGTATGTATTTCATGGAAAAACATTGATTACAGCAAAAATCAATCAGTTCCTATCTTTTTGGCATTGAGATCATATTTTAGTTAATTTTTACTATTTCTTAAAAAATTAGAGGGTTTGGGTAAATTGAGGCTCACAATGGGGACTGCACATGGTGAAAAAATGCCAAAATTTTTGCCCTAGCTCTCATATTTTCAATAAATGTACATGTAAATAATTTTAAATAAATATTTATGCTGAAATTTACTGTGAATATTGTAAATAATACAATATTGAGGTTTATGGGCATCATCAATACACAAAACATATGAATATCCCCCTCGCAGTTTGAGAAATTCATTTAAATCCATGTATTTTATGAGTGCAGACATTGGAACAGATTGACTAATCCTCTTTCAAATTTGTGTAAATCAGAGTTGATTGAATAATTTATAACAAAATTAGACTGCTGTTAAGTAATTAGGTTACTTTGTTTTTATATAAGGGGCCTAATCCAGCAACAAAGGCAGTTTCAGTCATGTAATCAGTGCTGGCTTGATATAAAAGTTATACTTTGGGGAAAACATTAGAGATTACTAGTAGGAAATTTAATTTAAATTACTGTAAAA
The DNA here is from genome assembly GCF_032062105.1 of Saccostrea cuccullata. Taxonomy (NCBI): domain Eukaryota; kingdom Metazoa; phylum Mollusca; class Bivalvia; order Ostreida; family Ostreidae; genus Saccostrea; species Saccostrea cuccullata. The sequence goes on along the minus strand of NW_026939572.1, from coordinate 3,330 downwards.
TATATTTTAGCAGAAAATACATTGAAAATACAAGAAATTTGCAAAATTATTATTGCAAAAATGATGAAAAAGTGCCTGAATATCCTTCCTCCTTGCCATATCCAATCTTGATATTCTGCAGAAAAGAGGGGGGGGGGGGTAATTTTGTACTCTAATGATGCTGGAAAATGAAGGAATTTTTTTTAAAATGTGGTTTATTTGAACAACAAGAGTCATGCTTATCTGCAGTTATTTTTTTCAATTTCTTAGATATTTTTTAAAATAATTATCTGAGTAAATTCTATTTAAACATGATTATTTTAAAGCTATTTCATCACTAATGCTTATAAAAAATTCAAAAGATGATGTAAATAATAAAAAATTATAATATAAGCTACTACATGCATTTATCAGTATGTTTTAATAAAATAAAATATATTTCAGCAATGCATTCTCAAGAAGGAAGAGATTAATGAACCCTCCCCTCTTACAATGAACAACACATGGACACTCTCAGGATGGTCCCTTTGCTTTCATTAAGAGTTCCAAGGTATGGTTTTCCTAGCCAATCTAGTTAATCTATGAATATTTAAGTTATTTAGAACTTTTTATAGATTATTAGAAAATAAATTTCTTCAGAACTGCAGTTATTTAAGCACTTTGCTTACAATTGAGCACTGTATTCAATCAGACAATATGATTTATCTGCCCTTGGCATTTAATCAATTTATTAATTATGTCAATAATAAGAAATGATATGCAAATGAATATCTTTGCCTTTCATGAGAATATACATATTTAACATCAATTACATGAAATGTTCATGAAAATTGGCTAAAATGTAGGTCACCCCCCTTCAAAATTACAAAATTTTCAGTGGGGATGTATTTGATTCTCTGATGCCAGCAACCCACTGCTGATAGAATTCTTTTTAATCTTATGTACATTTGAACTACATATAATTCTCTTTCTTTCCATTGATTATTTTATCTACATTAGATTTCACTCTTTCCATAACTCAGCATTTTCTTACAAAAACCTGCTGATTTTCTTCATTTTTCATTAATAACGGGTACCTGCTACCCTGAATGATTAACATGATCTATCTTGAGAGATTATGAGAGATAATAAGAAAAACAAGCAAAACATATGCTAGATTAATCATTTTATTTGAAAAGTTTGAAAGAAAAATAGAAAATTGCTTCAATTTCTAGACATCTTTTCTGTTTCACAGATGTGTGTCTGATTGACTGGGGTGTGAAATGTAACAGCCAATGGTGTACTTAAGCTAAGACTGTCAGTCCCAATATTCAAGAGGTGAGATAAGCAATGGATATGTGTTCTAAAAATACTAAATTGACCACTTTTTATAAATGTTTCTTTTACTCTATAGGAAAAACCCCTACATAAACAAACACATGGGCGCAGACATTTTGGACACCCAAAGTTGTGCGGAGGAGAAAATGCTAGCTGGCGCGTGATTGGTCAATAAGAGAAAAGACTTGTTATGTATTTGACAAGTGAAATAAAGTTGATAAAAATCTCATATCAAGACTTGGGTTTCTTTGAGATATATAGGAGTTACAGGTAAAAATTTGAAGGGAGGGGTGCCCTTTGGTTAGAGATTTTCATTTGGTGTCAAACGCACCTTGTTGTAAACAAATGGAAATTGAAAGTAAAAGTGCCGCGTGACGGTATATTTTTTCTGGCATGTTTTGTTTTCCAATATCTCGAACTTTCACGACAAAAAGGCCATTTGTCCGAAATTCAATATATGTATGAGTGACAGGGGCTCAAGTTTGTATGGAAGTCTATGGGAAAACATTTAGTGGTGTTTGTCCTATAGAATAGGTATGTATTTCATGGAAAAACATTGATTACAGCCACAAAATCAATCAGTTCCTATCTTTTTGGCATTGAGATTATAGTTTAGTTAATTTTTACTACTTCTTAAAAAAAAAATTAGAGGGTTTGGGTAAATTGAGGCTCACAATGGGGACTGCACATGGTGAAAAAATGCCAAAATTTTTGCCCTAGCTCTCATATTTTCAATAAATGTACATGTAAATAATTTTAAATAAATATTTATGCTGAAATTTACTGTGAATATTGTAAATAATACAATATTGAGGTTTATGGGCATCATCAATACACAAAACATATGAATATCCCCCTCGCAGTTTGAGAAATTCATTTAAATCCATTTATTTTATGAGTGCAGACATTGGAACAGATTGACTAATCCTCTTTCAAATTTGTGTAAATCAGAGTTGATTGAATAATTTATAACAAAATTAGACTGCTGTTAAGTAATTAGGTTACTTTGTTTTTATATAAGGGGCCTAATCCAGCAACAAAGGCAGTTTCAGTCATGTAATCAGTGCTGGCTTGATATAAAAGTTATACTTTGGGGAAAACTTAGAGATTACTAGTAGGAAATTTAATTTAAATTACTGTAAAATATATTTTAGCAGAAAATACATTGAAAATACAAGAAATTTGCAAAATTATTATTGCAAAAATTATGAAAAAGTGCCTGAATATCCTTCCTCCTTGCCATATCCAATCTTGATATTCTGCAGAAAAGAGGGGGGGGGGGTAATTTTGTACTCTAATGATGCTGGAAAATGAAGGAATTTTTTTAAAATGTGGTTTATTTGAACAACAAGAGTCATGCTTATCTGCAGTTATTTTTTTCAATTTCTTAGATATTTTAAAAAATAATTATCTGAGTAAATTCTATTTAAACATGATTATTTTAAAGCTATTTCATCACTAATGCTTATAAAAAATTCAAAAGATGATGTAAATAATAAAAAATTATAATATAAGCTACTACATGCATTTATCAGTATGTTTTAATAAAATAAAATATATTTCAGCAATGCATTCTCAAGAAGGAAGAGATTAATGAACCCTCCCCTCTTACAATGAACAACACATGGACACTCTCAGGATGGTCCCTTTGCTTTCATTAAGAGTTCCAAGGTATGGTTTTCCTAGCCAATCTAGTTAATCTATGAATATTTAAGTTATTTAGAACTTTTTATAGATTATTAGAAAATAAATTTCTTCAGAACTGCAGTTATTTAAGCACTTTGCTTACAATTGAGCACTGTATTCAATCAGACAATATGATTTATCTGCCCTTGGCATTTAATCAATTTATTAATTATGTCAATAATAAGAAATGATATGCAAATGAATATCTTTGCCTTTCATGAGAATATACATATTTAACATCAATTCCATGAAATGTCCATGAAAATTGGCTAAAATGTAGGTCACCCCCCTTCAAAATTACAAAATTTTCAGTGGGGATGTATTTGATTCTCTGATGCCAGCAACCCA